>NW_024589974.1:300000-495659 GCF_018446385.1 Zingiber officinale | reverse complement strand
TGTTTGTAGTTGTTCAATTAATTTATATTGTAGATAACATAGTATGTGTGTCGCAGAAGATGATGTTATCGATTACCTTATAAATTATAAGCGATTATCACGTCAAAATGGAAAGGAACAAACCATTAGAAAGTCGTAGTGTAATTAGGTATCGGTTTATCTGGACTGTATAATTACACTAGTCAGTGTATTGAGTGGGACCATTTGAGGTCGTTTTTTACTGACTTTATAAAGAAACATAGACCTCGGTTATTATGGAAGTGTGTTCTTAATCTAATATAATAACAAGCACATATATTTGATATTTATTTCTTTAATTTATCAATAGGTGAGATTTAGTTCGATGAATCAATAAACCCGATAAGTTGGGAATATCACTTATAGTGTGTTGTTGATTATAGAAGAAGCTGTTCCTAGAGATACTAGGTTGATAATGTCCCAAGAGGAGCTCATAAGGATTGTCATGTTAAACCCTGCAGGTGGACTTAGTATTAGACATCAAAGTGATGATCTTACTCTGGTTTAGATATTAATTAAATGAGTTGTCGTAACTCACTTAATTAGTGGACATTCGATATCTTAAACACAGGGAGACTAACACATTCATAATAAAGGAGCCCAAATTTGGGATTAGTGCGGTAGTTCATAATAGTTCTCTGGAATGAATTATTATTGATAAAATTAAGTTGTGTGTTCGGCGAACACGGGATGTAATTTTATCGGGAGACAAAACCAATTTCTCCTCTCGATCCGTAGCCTCTTATTTATAAGTACTATACCCACCTATACCCACTTTCTATACCCACTAATAGCCAAGCTAGCTTGGGAACCAAGCTAGGGCAGCTAGGTATAAATTGGGTGGCCTAGCATGACCCAAGCTAGTGGGGCTAACAAATTAAATTAAAAGAATTTTAATTTTAGTTTTATTATGTGGAAGAAATAATTTATTAAAGAGAATTAAAATTAAATATCTCTCTTGTAAAAGATTTACAAAGATTAAAGAAAGATTAGATCTCTTTCCTTATTTGTAGATTGGTGAGATATTTTATTTTCTCTTTAAAATTATCCACATGTTGATAAAATTAAAATTATAGAAATTTCTTTTTATCAACCATGAAGAGATTTTTAAAGAGAAATTTTATTTTTAAAATTTCTGGAAACAAATTAGGAAGTTTTAATTATTGATTAAAACTTGTCTAATTTATCTCTTTTGATGTGGCCGGCCATTAGAGATTAATTGGGGAAATTTTATTCTATTTTTTCTCAATTAAATCATGTCAAGGGAATTAAGGAAACTTTATTGTAATTAAATTTCCTAATTTGCCTAGGCCAAGGAATATAAAAGAAGGGGTGAGGGTGCCTTCATGGGAGACAACCTCTATTATTTCTCTCCCTCTTTTATTCCTTGGAGTGGCCGGCCATCCTCTTCCTCTCTCCCTCTTTGTGGTGGCCGAAACTCTCAAAGGCTTGGAGCTCTTGTGGCGGCCGAATACTACTTGGAGAAAAAGAAGAAGAAGAAGGAGAGGAAGCTTGCATCTCTTGGAGCTTGGTTGGTGTTTCGTTCTTCATCCTTGGTAAAGCTTCTTTGTGGCCGAACCTAGCTAGGAGGAGAAGAAGGTGGTTGGTGGTTTCTCATCTCGGAAGATCGTTGCCCACACAACGTCCGAGGTTAGAAAAGGAATACGGTAGAAGATCAAGAGGTCTTTCTAGAAGGTATAACTAGTAGTTTTTCCTTTTCCGCATCATACTAGTTATTTATGGAAATAATACCAAATACAAGAGGCTTACGTTCTAGTATTTCGAATATATTTTTCGAAGTTGTGTTCTTTTGTTTTATTTTTTCCTTGTGATTTGATTGTTCTTTTTGGTTAACCTAAAGTTATTTTAGGAAATTAAATATTAGATTTCTATAAAAGGTTTTGTCTAGTCGGTGGTGGTTGCTCCCATATCCAAGAAGGCCATGTGCCTCGCCACGTCAGTACTGGGAACCAATTATGAAAATTAATATTTAATGGAATTAATAACTTAAGGCGATTTGGGTCGAACGTGTTAAGTTCCGGAGACCCAAGTCAAAACCTAAAAAACGAATAGATTAAGTTTTGGATCAAACGTGTTAAGTTCAGATCCAAAATTTAATTTAAAAGAACACATGGTAGCTAGAAAAGGTTCGGACCTTTGTACAAAATTTTTCTATAGGAATCTCTAGGTTTTAGAGTAGCAACCAACAATTGGTATCGAGCTAGGGTTTTGCCTCTGTATTTAGTATTAGTTTAATTATGCATGTCATACATAATTTAGGCGGGTTAATAGTAGGATGTGCTAACTTTGTGGATGTAGGATCCAACTATTATGGCTTTTAGTTATTATGTGTGTGATTGGACCCTTGGACATGTCAAGGGCATTTATTTGTGTGTCGTGATTGTATTAAAATACAACAGGTGTATTTAGTTTTATTAAGATTTTATTTTTGATCTAGATATATGCATTCCTTTTATGGAATATAGGATCAAAATATAAAATTCTATTTATGTCATGGATCAAATCTTGCAAAGCGTGGAACCTTCGAGGACGGGCAGTGGAACAAGGAACAAGATGGATGCGACAGCTAGACCCGGTGGTGGTGGCCAAATATGGCAGCAGCTTGGGATGACAACACACGGAGGACAACTATAAAAGCCATAATAGTTGAAAATTAGATTTTCTATTTATTGCTTTTATATTATGTTGTGTGTGCATGTTAGTATACATGACTAGTAGGCTAGCATAGTTAAAATTCCTCGTTTATAAATAACTAAGTGGGAGAGGGATTTTTAAATAAATCCCATGGTCTCCATTACTGGTTTGTAAGTGATGCAAACAAGCTTGCGCGTTGGCTCTGAGTGCCTTCCTCCATAACGGATGAGCTTGTTTGTGGATCACTAGAACAGACTTCCATTTTTGGATGACTATAGGAAGTTAATTAAGCGTGTGATCTTCCCCAACGGAAGGGGCATAATCTTATTAATGGACTTAGTGTCAAGTAATGGTATACACTTAGACACATCTAATAGTATCCTCCCCATCGGAGTCACTGCTATTATTTGTGTGACCAAATGATACCAACTATTAATTTTATTTGTCAAAAAGTTAGGTTGACAAGATAATAAAATTAATGGGTTAAAACCCTCCTTTACAAATGTTGAATTTGTATCGTCCACACTAACGTGGCATACAAAATTCACGGTGTTTTGAGTGTTGGTTAATTTAAAATAATATTGTTTGAGGAATCAATATTATTCTAAATTTAAGTTCGACCAAAAGTTATTTGTGATTCTTAGGATGACTTTCAACCCTTGCCATCATTCTGAGAATAGACTTATTGGACCTAATTACATAGATTGGAAAATGAACTCGGACATTGTTCTTCTTCTGAAAGCTATAATTTATCTTGTTGAGGTGCGGTACAGAAGTACCTCTTGGTGAATCTACCCAAGAGATTGAATATCATAGGAAATGGGTAAAAGCGGATAAGATGGCGCGGTGCTACATTTTGGCTTCAATGTCAAATGTATTGCAACATCAACATCAAGATTTACCAACAACCTATGATATTATGAACAATCTCAAGGAACTCTTTAGTCATCAGGGATAGGGCTTCTAGGCAAGAAGCCATGAGAAAGATAATGGCGACCACCATGCAAGAGGTACCGTGAGGGATCATATCCTAAAGATGATGGCTTATCCAGAGATACAGATCCTTGGAGGAGAAATTGATGGGAAACCCAGATCGATATGATCCTCAAACGCTACCTAGAAGTTTTGAGCAGTTCACTTTGAACTAGAATATGAATAAAAGGATTTATTCATTAGCGGAACCACTGATGAAAGCAACAGAAGGATTATTTCGTCACAATGCTCAAATTCACTATCTTGAAAATGGTTCTACTTCTAAAGGAAAGAAGAAGAAGAAATAATTTGGTTCAACAAAGAAAGTGAATAAATCTCAGTGTACGGGATTTAAAGTTGGAGTGAAGAAGCCGAAGGGCAAGTGCTTCATCTGCAAATAGATGTTCTCGTAGGAACCAAAACAAAGGTATATCTCATACTCTAGTTGTTGAAACATGTTTAGCGGTGTTATCTACCGACACAGGTGTATAGATCTGGGAGCACGATCATGTCTGCAATTCCTCGGGGTTCGGAAACAGGCGACTATCTGAAGGAGAGATTACCATCTACATGGGCAATGCTACTAAGGTGGCATTGTTGCAGTGGAGACGTCTACTTATCTTTTAGTAGAAATAGAAATGTGATTTTAAAAATTATCTTTATGTACCCGTTTAGAAAGAATTTAATTTCAGTTCTAAACTGTTTTTAGATGGATATTCGGTTTCTTTCGATACGATGTTGTTATTAAAAGAAATAATGTGATTATCTGTTACGGTGCATTGGTTGGCAATTTGTATACTTTAAATCCAATTTCTTCCACGCAAAAAACATGGAAATTTATAACTCATCTTCTAATTCTAATAAGAAAAAGAACCTTGAAAATAAACCAAGCATATCTTTGGCATCTAAGGCTTGGTCATATTAACCTAAGTAGGATTCAGAGGCTTATAGCTGATGGACTTTTGAGTTCGGTAGAGTTGGAAAATTTTCCAACTTGTGAATCTTGCTTGGAAGGTAAAATGACCAAGAGGTCGTTCAAGGCCAAGGGTATAGGAGAAGTATTGGAATTGGTTCATTCGATTTGTGTGGTCCTATGTCCATCCGGGCAAGAGGTGGTTTTGAATATTTTGTCTCTTTATAGATGATTATTCAAGATATGGATATATTTACCTAATGCGCCGTAAGTGTTTTGATAAGTTCAAGAATACAAGGCGATGTGGAGAAACGATTAGGTAAAAGTATCAAGACACTACGATCGATCGTGGTGGCGAATACCTCTTAGGAGAATTTAGGAATTACTTATCGAGGCCGGGATTCAATCCCAATTGTCCGCACCGGAACACCCAACAGAATGATGTAGCAGAGCGAAGGAATAGGACTCTTATGGAGATGGTTAGATCGATGATGAGTTATTCAGAATTATTCGTTTTGGGGATATGCTCTGGAAACAGCAGTATACGTTTTGAACTTAGTACCTTCTAAATCAGTTTCTTCTACTCCCATATAATTGTGGAATGGGCGAAAACCAGATCTAAGATATTCAATTTGGGGTAGTCCAGCACATGTCTTTGAAACGAGATGTTGATAAGTTAGAATCCCGCAGAAGTTTGCGTGTTTGTAGGATATCCCAAAGGAACGAAGGTGGTTTATTTTATAGTCCTAAAGACCGAAGGTCATTGTTAGCACCAATGCCCGGTTTTAGAAGAAGACTATATAATGGATCACAAGCCCATAGTAAAGTTGTTTTAGAAGAACTAAGAGAGGACACGTCTACTTTAGTACCAACACAAGATGAAGTACCACAAGAGACGCAACACGTGTCACACATGATACACAACCACGACGGTGCCTTGTCGTAGTGGGAGGGTTGTAAAGCGACTGAGATTCATGTTTTGGGAGAGTCTTGGACTTGATCCATGGTGAACATGATCCCGAACATATGATGAAGCACTCCAAGATATAGATGCATTATCTTGGCAAAAGGCGATGAATTGAAATAGAGTCTATGTACTCTAATAAGGTGTGGGAGCTTGTAGAACCACACGATGGTGTAAAAGCCGTTGGATGTAAGTGGATCTACAAAGAAAAAGAGGACGACGGGAAGGTAGAAACCTTCAAGCTAGGCTTGTTGCGAAAGGGTATACTCGAAGAGAGAATCGATTATGAGGAAACCTTTTCACCGTAGCCATACTTAAGTCTATCCGGATACTCTTATCCGTTCTTGCTCATATGGATTATGAGATTTGGTAAATGGATGTCAAGACTTTCCTTAATGGAAATCTTGAAGAGAACATCCATAAGCAACGAAGGTTCATTGAAAAAGGCAAAGAGCATCTAGTGTGTAAGCTCAATCGGTCCATTTATGGATGAAGCAAGCTTCAAGATCTTGGTTTAATGAAGTAATCCAGTCATATGGATTTATTCAAAGTCCGGATGAGTCTTGTGTATATAAGAAGTGTAACGGAAACGTGGTGGTATTTCTTGTACTATCGTAGATGATATTTTGTTAATTGGCAACAATGTCAAGGTATTATCGGGCGTAAGGGTATGGTTGTCCAAATAATTTGATATGAAGGACTTAGGAGAGTGTGCACATTTTGGGATCAAAGTGATAAGGGATCGCAAGAAAAGAATATTGTGTCTGTCCCAAGCTTCATATATAGATACAATCCTTGCTCGTTTTAGCATGCAAGATTCCAAGAAAGGTTTCTTACCTTTTAGGCATGGAATAGCTCTATCTAAAGAGATGTCTCCAAAGACATCAAAGGAGATAGAAGACATGAAAGCAGTTCCTTATGCTTGGTGTAGGAAGCCTTATGTATGCAATACGAGACCTGATATTTGTTTTGCCATGGGCATGGTCAGAAGATATCAGAGTAACCCTGGACAAGGACATTGGACTGTGGTAAAACATATATTAAAGTACCTGAGAAGGACTAGAGATTATATGCTAGTTTACCAAGCAGACGATTTACTCCCTGTGGGTTACACGGATTCAGATTTCTAATCAGATAGGGACAATAGTAAGTCTACATCAGGCTATGTGTTTACTTTAGGAGGTGGAGTCATTTCATAGAGGAGTGTTAAGCAGAAATGCGTATCGGACTCAACCATGGAAGCTGAGTATGTAGCTGCCTCTGAGGCAGCTAAAGAAGCAGTATGGCTCAGGAACTTTCTAATGGACTTAGATGTGATTCCTGGTTTGCCCAAAATCATCACAATTTATTGTGATAATAGCGGAGCAGTCGCAAACTCGAAGGAACCACGAGCTCATAAGGCAAGTAAATATATAGAGCGCAAGTACCACCTGATACGAGATATCGTGAAGCGAGGAGAAGTTGTCATCACCAAGATTGCATCAGTAGATAACCTGGCAGATCCTTTCACTAAGGCCCTTTTGGCGAAAGCTTTCGATCAGCATGTGGAGGGAATGGGAATCAGATGTATGGTAGAAGATATGACAGCTTAGTCATTAGTATAAGTGGGAGATTGTTGGAGTGTATACTGAAAGCCTAAGCTTTGTAAACATTTGTTATGAATAAAGAATCACATTTGGTCAAATGATCTACATTTAGTTGTAGTTGTTCAATTAATTTATATTGTAGATAACATAGTATGTGGTGTCGCATACAGAAGATGATGTTATCAGTACCTTATAAATTATAAACAGTAGCTCACGATCAAAATGGAAAGGAACAAACCATTAGAAAGTCGTAGTGTAATTAGGTATCAGTTTATCTTGACTGTATAATTACATTAGTACACTCAGAGTGTATTGAGTAGGATCATTTGAGGTCGTTTCTTTTATACTGACTTTATAAAGAAACATAGACCTCGGTTATTATGGAAGTGTGTGCTCTTAATCCTTATATAATAACAAGCACATATATTTGATATTTATTTCTTTAATTTATCAATGGGTGAGATTTAGTTCGATGAATCAATAAACTCGATAAGTTGGGAAATGATATCACTTATAGTGTGTGTTGTTGATTATAGAAGGAAACTGTGTCCTAGAGATACTAGGTTGATAATGTCCCCAAGAGGAGCTCATAAGGATTGTCATGTTAAACCCTGCAGGTGGACTTAGTCCGACATGACAATAAGGTTGAGTGGTATTACTCTTGGATTTAGATATTAATTAAATGAGTTGTCAGTAACTCACTTAATTAGTGGACATTCGATATCTTAAACACAGGGAGACTAACACATTCATAATAAGAAGGAGCCCAAAAATGTAATTTGGGATTGGTGCGGTAGTTCAATAATAGTTCTCTAGTGGAATGAATTATTATTGATAAAATTAAGTTGTGTGTTCGATGCTTAATTTTATCGAGAGACCAAAACAATTCCTCCTCTCGGTCCCTATCGTAGCCTCTTATTTATAGAGTACTATACCCACCTATACCCACTTTCTATACCCACCAATAGGGGCCGGCCAAGCTAGCTTGGGAACCAAGCTATTGCCGGCCTAGGTATAAATTGGGGTGGTCGGCCCTAGCTTGAATCCAAGCTAGTGGGGGCCGGCCAAATTAAATTAAAAAAAGAATTTTAATTTTAATTTTTATTATGTGGAAGAAATAATTTATTAAAGAGAATTAAAATTAAAATATTTCTCTTGTAAAAGATTTACAAAAGATTAAAGAAAGAGATTAGATCTCTTTCCTTATTTGTAGATTGGTGAGATATTTTATTTTCTCTTTAAAATTATCCACATGTTGATAAAATTAAAATTATAGAAATTTCTTTTTATCAACCATGAAGAGATTTTTAAAGAGAAATTTTATTTTAAAATTTCGAAACAAATTAGGAAGTTTTAATTGTTGATTAAAACTTGTCTAATTATCTCTTTTGATGGTGGCCATTAGAGATTAATTGGGGAAATTTTATTTTATTTTTCTAATTAAATCATGTCAAGGGAATTAAGGAAATTTTATTGTAATTAAATTTCCTAATTTGCCTAGACCAAGGAATATAAAAGAAGGGGTGAGGGTGCCTTCATGGGAGACAACCTCTATTATTTCTCTCCCTCTTTTATTCCTTGGAGTGGCCGGCCATCCTCTTCCTCTCTCCCTCTTTGTGGTGGCTGAAACTCTCAAAGGCTTGGAGCTCTTGTGGCGGCCGGATACTACTTGGAGAAGAAGAAGAAGAAGAAGGAGAGGAAGCTTGCATCTCTTGGAGCTTGGTTGGTGTTTCGTTCTTCATCCTTGGTAAAGCTTCTTTGTGGCCGAACCTAGCTAGGAGGAGAAGAAGGTGGTTGGTGGTTTCTCATCTCGGAAAATCGTTACCCACACAACGTCCGAGGTTAGAAGAGGAATACGGTAGAAGATCAAGAGGTCTTTCTAGAAGGTATAACTAGTAGTTTTTCCTTTTCCGCATCATACTAGTTATTTATGGAAATAATACCAAATACAAGAGGCTTACGTTCTAGTATTTCGAATATATTTTTCGAAGTTGTGTTCTTTTGTTTTATTTTTTCCTTGTGATTTGATTGTTCTTTTTGGTTAACCTAAAGTTATTTTAGGAAATTAAATATTAGATTTCTATAAAAGGTTTTGTCTAGTCGGTGGTGGTTGCTCCCATATCCAAGAAGGCCATGTGCCTCGCCACGTCAGTACTGGGAACCAATTATGGAAATTAATATTTAATGGAATTAATAACTTAAGGCGATTTGGGTCGAACGTGTTAAGTTCCACAGGAGACCCAAGTCAAAACCTAAAAGAACGAATAGATTAAGTTTTGGATCAAACGTGTTAAGTTCCGCAGGCGATCCAAAATTTAATTTAAAAGAACACATGGTAGCTAGGAAAAGGTTCAGACCTTTGTACAAAATTTTTGTACAGTGGAATCTCTAAGTTTTCCGAGTAGCAACCAACAAGCAGAAGCGGCAGATGCGGCTGATCTCTGAAACTGGCAGATGCGGCTGGAAATGGTCTAGAAATCAGAGGGGAAGGCAGAAGCAAACACTCATGCCCCTTTAGATGGCTGCAGAGCTTCGAGGAAGAATGTCGTCGGCTAGAAGGAGGGAGAGAATTCGGCTCAAACCACTAAATCGCTCCACTTCTCCGTTCTTTTTCTTAGAATCACAGTGGATCAGGGATGAATCAGATGGTTGAAATGGTGTCACCGGCTTGAAGATGGACGATGACCGGAGGAAGGGAAACACCCTTGACCTCAGTAGCTCGCCGGGGGTGGAATGGATCGAGATCCATATCGCTGGAGTGCACCTCCTCTGTCTTTGACGCAAGGAGAAGAAAAGTCCCCCTCATTGTAGCTTCTCATCCCCTTTAAATCTAATCAAGATTAGAATGGACGACTGTGATTTCTCCAGATCGATCCAACGGTGGGAATTACTCCAAATCTGTTCCAAATCTTCAGATCTTGATCAATGGTCGTAATCTACTCCCCTGTGGCTTGGATGGCCTGGATCATGATAGATGGCTCAGATCTCCTCAAGTCTTGAATGAACGATTCATATTACTCCAAATCTTGATCTCTTCATTTAAGCCCTAGATTTGAACCCAAATCTGGTCTGATCTGATCGAGCCCTTGCCCTTTTGATGCCTATAAAGAATATATCAAAATATTAGCATCAAATACTGTAATTATAATATAATTTGTAATTAAGTCCACAAATGAATACAACTCATGAAATATGATATTAATATGAAATTAATACATGAGAAGATTAAAAAGTATGTTTATATGAATCAAAGTATCGTGACAAAATGATGACTATCAGCCTCCGCTCTCTTCTGTGGTTAGGCCCCTCTTCCCCTATCTCCCTACTCATACTTCCGTAAAATTATGAGCAGATGTTTGCTCAGTCGCTCCGCCTAAACCAGACAATGCACATATATCGACACAATAAAATCTTAAAGGATTGAGTGGCAGATCTAGAGTCTCAAATCTTCGACCCTAAGGCAGTCGTGTCGGGACATAGGGTAGAAGTGGCGGCCTTGAAGAAAGCAAGCACCTCTAGGGAGCAAACCTTGGAAGAGGCCCAGTCAAAAATCGATCTCCTGCGGGAGGAGAAGAGCAAGCTTGAAGCTCTTCTGTAGACCTTTGAGACTAAGTGTCAAGAAATGCAATCGACACTAACTCAACTATCTTCAGTTCTGGAGGATGTCAAGCTTACACATAAGCAAGAAATAGATCGCATGTCCCAAGAGATGAGTTCCCGAGACCTACTTATCATGGATCAAAGGAGAGATCTGGAGTCTCAAGCTACAAAGCTAGGTTCTATACAAGGAAAGCTATCTCAAGCTCAATCTGCACTATCAACCTCAGTTATCACCTTGGAGACCTACAAGGTGGGGGAGAGCGACTGTCAGCAGGCAAGCCTACAAGAATACTTGCATTCTTCAGAGTTTGGCACATAGGTAGAGGGACACTTCGTCACGTCCGTGGCCTATGGTGTGGTAAGGACATTGCAGCAACTTAAAGAAGAGGGATATCTACCTTCTGTTCCCCTTGCAGATTTTCTAGACCATCGTCACATCCTCAAAGAGATGTCTGATGATGTATTTGCTGAATTTAAATGATTTGTGTATGAATCGTAAGAACATTTTATTGCACTCTACTTAGTAAAGATGTCATATCTTCTCCTTAGTTTGGACGCTTAACCCAATAGGACCAGAGTTACTTTATCCTGAACACCGGGTCCTATCTTGACATGAAAAAAGATTCTCGAGCGTCCTGAACCTAAGTATCCTAACCTGACAGTTTGTACCCAGCCTATCATACTTTCTTGATCAAAGTCTTACAAAATATTAATTTTGGGTGCGATAAGGCTGGAGGTAATTAGTACTCCAGGGATAATCTAGTTTCCTACCCTAAGCATTTTGCAAATAGTAAGTGCACGATGCTAATCATTTAACAATCTTATTAGGGGCATCTCACTGAGGTGCTAATTTTGTTACCTCCTCTATGGGCTTTGTCCTCTTCCGCACTAAGTCCCCTTCTCCGAAGAATCGGGGAGCAACCCTTTTATCATAGTTTTGACGCATCCTTTACCGATATGCCATTACAAGGGTTGTTGTGCATTTACAAACTTCATTGATTAAATCCAACTCTGAGAGTCGCCGCTCGACATTCCCTTCATCGTATAGCACTCTCCTGACTGAAGGTACCCCGACCTCGATAGGAACCACTGCCTCACTGTTGTAGACCAGGTGAAATGGTGTGAGCCCCATGTTTTCTCGAGGAATAGTGCGAAAGGCCCAAAGGATACTGAGCAGCTCCTCCACCCAATCACTCCCAACATGATCCAACTTGACTTTCAACCCCCGCACTATCTCCCTATTGGTAACCTCGGTCTGTACATTGCTATGAGAATAAGCTAAAGATGTGAAAGCCTGGATTATACCGAACCCTTGACACTATGCCTGGATTTTGCGCCCCTAGAATTGTCTTCCATTGTCTAATACCAATTTGTGTGGTATCCCAAATCGACAGAGGATGCTCTTCTATAAGAATTAAATAACAGCTCCTTTAGTAATTCTGGCTAGGGCTTCTACTTCTACCCATTTAGAGAAGTAATCTACTGCTACTAGTAGGAATCTCTTCTGCCCTGGCGCCATTGGGAATGGTCCCACAATATCCATACCTCATTGATCAAAGGGGCATGAGACTATTGAAGTTCTTAATGTATTGGTTGGCGGGTGGGTCAAATTCTGATGCTTTTGGCAGGTTAAGCAAGTGTTCACCAATCTTTGAGCATCTTTCTATAGAGTGGGCTAGAAATACCCAGCCAGTAATACTTTCCGGGCTAGTATCCTCCCTCCAGTGTGATTACCGCAGCATCCCTGATGTATTTCTTGCAAAGCATACTCTGCTTCTTCCATTCCTAAACATTTAAGTAGCGATCGGGAGAATGCTTGCTTATACAACTGGTCCTCAATTAGGGTATACGTATGAGCTCTTTTCCTGATCAACCTAGCCTCTTCTGGGTCATCGGGCAAGTTGCCCCGCTGAAGGTAAATGATCATCGGGGCCCTCCAATCAATCTTCTCCTCCATATTATTTTACAGGTCTATCTGAGCTACCAAGAAGGTCTGAGCTAGCGACCTATCCAGCACCCAAGTGGTCAAAGAGTTAGTCATTTTGGCTAGTTCATCTGTCCTTTGATTATCTGCTATGGGAATCTTAGTTGCGATGGCCTCCTTAAAATACTCCTTCATCTTCTCATATGTCTCTCGATATACCTGCAGCTTGTCACTATTGACTTCAAAGTTGTTTGCTACTTGCTGAGCTACAAGCTGAGAGTATGAGTAAACAACTACTCGAGCAGTTCCAACATGCTGAGATGCTTGAAGCCCCGCCAATAGTGTTTCATACTCTGCCACATTATTTGTAGCCCTGAAATTCAACCTGACCGCTAGTGGCAAGATATCTTCCTGAGGGGATATCAGGAGGATCCCAACTCCGCTTCCTTACTATGTAGATGACCCGTCCACATAGATCTTCCAAGTTTCTTCTGAATCCAACTGGTGAACCTCCCTCAGAAAATCTACTAGAGCTTGCGCCTTAATTAACGTTCGAGGTTGATACTGTATATCATATTCTCCCAACTCAGTGGCCTATTTGATGAGGCGCCCTGCTACTTCAACATTAGTGAGGGCTTTACCCATAGCGTTGTTGGTCAGAATTGTGATGGGATGTGCAAGGAAATATGGCCTCAAGCGTCGAGCCATTAGCACCAATCTGTTCCAGAGTCGTGTATCAGGACTCGACCCCTTTTAGTAAGTGACTGAAGAAGTAAACTGACCGTTGTACATCGTCCTACTCTTTTACCAACACCGCCCCCACGACCTCAGGAGTGGATGACAAATAAACCTAGAGTGGTTCTCCCGCAGTAGGCTTAAACAGTGAGGGTAGAGTCTCCAGGTGCTTCTTTAATTCTTCGAAGGCCCGGTTATATTCCTCGTCCCACTGAAAATTGGCAGCTCTCCTGAGCACTTTGAAGAAAGGCAGGGCTTTATCCACAAACTGAGATATAAACCAGGATAATGTTGTTATTCGGCCCACCAACTTCTGAGCTTCCTTCAAGTTTTGAGGCACCTTCATATCTCCAGGGCTCGGACCTTCTCCAGATTTGCTTCGATCCCTCGCTCAGTGACGAGGTATCCTAAGAACTTTCCTCCTCGAGCTCCAAACAAGCATTTTAGGGGATTCAACTTCAGCCCATACTATATCAGAGTGTCGCAAGTTTCTTCTATGTCGACGATCAAATTTATAGCCAGAGTGGACTTGATGAGTATGTCATCCACATAGACTTCAACATTTCATCCTATTTTCTCCCGAAAGATCTTATCCATCATCCTCTGATAGGTAGCTCCGACATTCCTCAATTCGAAGGGCATAACGGTATAACAGAAGATACCATCTGCCGTGATGAAGCTAACCTTCTCCTGATCTTCTTGCGCCAATGAGATTTGATGATATCCTTGATAAGCATCAAGCATGCAAATTCTTTTACAGCTCAAGGTTAAGTCCACCATCTGATCGATCCTGGCCAGTGAGTAGCAATCTTTAGGGCTAGCGCAGTTGAGGTCCCAGAAGTCAATGCAAGCCCTCCATTTATTGTTGGGTTTACCTACTAGGACCACATTGAAGACCCAAGACGAGAATTGTATCTCCCTAATGTGGCCTGCATTCCTGAGCTGATCTACCTTAGCCAGGATGATCTTATTTTGCTCGGCTGAGAAATTCATCTTCTTCTACTTGATTGGTCAGGAATCAGGCAGAAGGTGCAGTCTGTGTTCGACTACCTTGGGCTTGACCCTAGCCAACTCCTCAGGGGACCAAGCGAAAATATCCCTGTTACGAGTCAAGCATTGAATCAGGTCTGTCTTAACTTCGATAGGTAGGTCACTGGATATGCGGGTGACACTTTCCGGGCATTCAGGATAGAGCTGTACCGCCTCCCATGGTATAGGTTCCTTTGCTATAGGTAAAGGCTCCGCTTGAATGACATGGATTCTGCCGTCTTGAGTTCGTTGAGCCTTGCGAGCCTCCACCTTCACCATGTCGACGTAACACCTGCGGGAGATCAACTGCTCACCTTTAACTTCCCTGACCTGGTCCCCCATAGGGAATTTGATCTTCTGATGAAAGGTAGAGATCGCCGCTTGGAACTCATGCAGTGCAGGTCTTCCTAAGATGATGTTGTATGAGGACGGTGAATCCACCACTATAAAGGTGCTCCTCCTCGTCCTCACCAAGGGCTCGCTACCCAAAGATATGGCTAGCTTGATCTAGCCCATAGGTCGTACTTCTTTGCAGTGAATCCATACAATGAAGTAGTCACGGGCTGGAGTTCGCTGGCGTCAATTTGCATGCTCTCAAATGCGCTCTTGAACAGCACGTTGACAGAGCTACCAGTATCCACGAAAACTCTGGCCACGCGACTGTTGGCGATGATGGCCTTTATTATCAGGGCATCATCATGCGGAAACTCCAGCCCCTCCAAATCTTGGGGCCCAAACCTGATGACGGGCCCTGCAGCTTGCTCCTGGCTGCACCATACGACATGTATCTCCAAGCACCTCTCATGAGACTTCCGAGCCCAGGCATAATCTCTATCTGTGGGTCCTCCTGGGATCATGTCTATCTCGCGAATGGTCGCGTTTCCTCGGTTCTCCTCTTCCCTGGCTTCCCCAGGCTCCTGGTTGTAGCCAGGCTACTGATTTCCTTATCTAGCATTGTCGGGCTGGGGTCTGCCAGGCTGACCTGTTGAATGGCCAGCATCATCTGCTGAGTCCTGGGCGCAATCTCAAGTAGGGGTAGACCCAGCTCAGCTGCACACCGAGAGTCTCGGGCGAACTGGAAGCAATCACTTGTGGCATGGGTGTGGGACTGATGGTAAGTGCAGTAACGCGGCCCCCGTGGTCCAAGCTTTGGGGCTTGGACAGCTGCCACACGTGGAGCTGGTCGGGGATCCTGACCGGGACCGAAGGGCGGTCGGGCATCCCAGACACGCGAAAGAGGCTGAGCTGGTGGTTGAGGCAACCTTTTCTCAAACTTGTTGGCAAGAGTAGGCGCTTTGTTTGCTTTGCATCGAGCAGTCTGAGCTTCTTCCACGTTGATATAGCTAGCGGCCTTCCCAAGCATCTAGTCAAAGTTCTTCATGTGATCTCGAATGAGATCTCGGAAGAACTCCCCCTCTACTAGCCCATGAGAAAAGGCGCTCATCAGTATTTCAGAGGTGGCCGATGGAATGTCCTAAGTCACCTGGTTAAAGCGCTTGATATAACTTCGCAAGGGCTCAGCCGACCCCTGCTTAAGAGTGAAGAGACAATGACCCATTTTCTGATACTTCCTACTGTTGGCGAAGTGGCGCAGGAAGACAGTTTTAAAATCATGGAAATAAGTGATGGACTCATTCGGTAATCCATCAAACCATTATTGGTGCAATATTCCCTAAGTCAAGGTTGACCTGGTTGACTAAGCTTGAGATGGCTCAAGCTTGAGTCTTGATATTTGGGTTTCGATGTTTGACAATACATGGAGACTGATAATACATGGAGATTGCAAGTGCAATCGTTCATTTGGGGAGATTGTTGGTAAAATTCTTCTCTGGTCAAAGTTGACTAGTTAGATATAAAGAAGAGTCAAGTAGGTCAAGACTGACTGGATACTTGACTTAGAAGTCCTGGTGAGTGAAGCCAGACAGTTGGGAAATCTTGGTGAGTGAAGTCAGGTGAAAGACCTAGTGAGTGAAGCTAGGCAGTATGAAAATCCTAGTGAGTGAAGCTAGGTGAAAGTCCTGGTGAGTGAAGCCAGGCAGATGGAAAATCCTGGTGAGTGAAGTCAGGCAGATAGGAAGTCCTAGTGAGTGAAGCTAGACAGAAGGGAAGTCCTGGTGAGTGAAGCTAGATAGATGGAAAGTTCTGGTGAGTGAAGCCAGGTAGATGGGAAGTTCTAGTGAGTGAAGCTAGGCAGAAGGGAAGTCCTGGTGAGTGAAGCCAGGCACGTGGAAATCCAGGTGGGTCAAGGTTAACTGGACACCTGGTATTGAGAAGTCCAAGTAGGTCAAAGGGTTGACCGGATACTTGGCACAAAGAGAAAAGTCTAAGTGGGTCAAATGGATTAAACGGGCACTTGGTGAGGAAGTCCTAGCAGGTCGAGGGTGACCGAATGCTAGGCATGATATCCCAACAGGTCATGGTTGACCAGATGTTGGGTTTTAGGGGGTTGGGACTTGATTAGGGCAAATCAAGTTGGATTAATCGATCAATCGATCGATTAACTCATGCCCAATCGATCGGTTAATAGATTGGGTGAGGTGCCGCGACAAAATCTTCTCCCAATCGATTGGTGGATCGATTGGGGAGAATCAGTGCGAGCACAGAGATCCTCCCAATCGATCACCTGATCGATTAGGAGCCTCCAATCTATCGAGTGATCGATTGAGAGGCTGGAATCGCGCGAGGGTTAGTGAATCGATCGGGAAATCGATTCAAGCGAGTTCCAGAGAGCACAGAGGTGCTCTGGATCGATCAACCAATCGATCCAAAGCCTCCCCAATCGATTGAGAGCAATTCAATCGATTGGGATCCGACCGTTGGCGCTGGATAAAGTTGTTGCGAGCATCTTCTTCAGCACTTCTTCGCCCGATTCTTCTCCGATCTACACAGCAACTTCTCCGAGCTCTCACTGCCAGTTCTTGAAGGTTCTTGGAGGCAAGTGCTTGTGCACGTCCAAGTCAAGAGGCGATCTATGACAAGAAGAAGAAGTTAGGGTTAGGGTTTCAAGTGTAAATCTTGTAAGATTTCAATTGTATTTGCTTCCCTTTTTCTCTTCTTGTACTGAGAGTGTTGTAGAGCTTCTCCGCCTTTGGTAGTTACCGTAAAAGAGCATTTTCATAGTGGAGAGTGCTCGTGTGTGTGGATCCTTGGATTAGTCACCTCTTCTTGAGATAGATACCAAGTAAATCCTTGTGTTAGCGTTATATTTTGGTTTCTTGTACATTCCACTGCATATCATGACTAAGAAACAAACAACGACAAGCGCGACGAGCTATTCACCCCCCCCCCCCTCCTCTAGCTATATTTTGACCCTAACAATCATTTCTATGTCGAGCCAGAAAGAGTGTTCAGAAACACTCACCACTTAATAGCGTCGCTATACTGGTGTAACAACGCCGCATTATGGAACTTGCGGAGATAGTCTTCCGGATCCTTACTGTCATCGTACTCTCTAATAGTCGGGGGCTTGTATCCCTTCGGTAGTTTCTCTTCTAGTACCCTTAAAGAGAAGGGCACTTGCTCATCAGGTTCTACTCAAGGCTCTTCCCAGAGAACTATAGCCTTCCCCCTCTTTGAATCCCTAGGCAGGAAGTTCTCCACCATAGAGGCCTGCGGTTGCTCTTTCTTATTATAACAGTCTGACCCCTTATGGTAGTAGTCCGGGATTGGTTCCCGGTAGAAAGCCGGGGGGAATTCCTCGGGTTGATTCCTTTTAGACCCTCTGTCTCAAACGTGAGTCGGGTCCTTGGAAATAGCGGGCATTTTGTATGGTCATGAGGCAGTGGTCTATTTTTCGGAAGCCGCTCTTCTCTTCACTTCCTTGAACAGCTCGTACTCCCCTATCGTCATGGTCATGTTGATTTGTCCAGTATCCTCCATCTTCACGTTCCGGAACAGGTGAAGCAGTTTCCCACATGCGACACCAAATTGATCCTGTCTGAAATCTGAGTCAGACGAGGGACGGGTGAGCTGTTGAGGACGCTGACGGAGGGGTGACTGAGTTGCCTTTCTCGTACGTGTTTCTGGAAATGGACTACCACGTGGTGCTAACGGGCGACAATGACTGCGCCGGCGGTACTTGAGCTCTGCGCACACTCAGACAAACACATGGGCGTCAGAGGCCAGAAACCAGGGAAAAAGTCCCCGGAGCAGGCCCTCCGACGCTCAAGTCAGATACTTCTTCCCTAGAAGAACAGTGCACGAAGAAGAAGGAAAGTAGAAGACAAGTGTGAATGTGCGAGAGAGCGTACCTGCATGAGGGAGAGGACTTCCTTTTTATATGACAGTGCATACCTTCTGGAGCCTGACTGATGTCAGAGAATGTCGGGTGTCAGGCCTTGTCGGGTGATGGAAGACACATGACATCCTTCTATAGCCTGAAGGAAGGTTCCATTCGTAGGTGATTACAGACCATTGGAATATTCCCTGACACTTGGTAGTTATTTTCTGACAAGCGGTTATGATTCTCTGACCTCGTTGTCCTATAGCGCTCTTCGTCCTGATCGAGAAGGAGTAGGATATATAGCCCGGGATGACCAGTTGAGTATAACACCTGGTCTAGACCTTAGGAGGCCGAGGGTGTCGAGAGATAGTCCCGGCGTTGGCTAACCGAGAGCTTTAGCTTACTGGGAGCATCGGGTTTACGTATCGCCAGGCCGTGAGAGTTCAACCCGTCAAATCCTGGTCAGGTGTCATCCGACTATCTACCCAGCTGTTTCAGGTCTGGAATCCCAGTCTGTTGGCACCCGGCCGGGAATCAAGTTGCTGACATCGTTCCTGACCTTTTGACTGATACGTCTTCTTGACTTCTGACTGTCATATCTCTTTGACTTCTGACTGTTACGTCCTCTTGACTTCTGACTATTACATCTTTATGGACCTCCATCATCATGTAACGTATCATACAGTGTTTAAGAACAAAAAAAGAAACTATAGAGTATTGAAATCAAAATATAGTGTCGTGGTCCAATGTTGTTTTATAGCTTGAGGTTCACAACTTTATTTATAGCTCTCCTGGTCAAACTGACCGTTTAGCTCCATGTGTAGTTTGACCGTTTAGCTTCATGTGTTCGACAGCACATGGAGACAAGCCAAGAAGATGGTGACTGCGAGCGTGTCGTTCCTCGAGCGATTTGCTATTAGGGTTTCACTAGGCAGATGTGATCGACGGGTGGAAGGGCCGAGCACGTTCGAGTCAGAGCTGATGCTTAGGGGTTGTGTGAGCACAATGGAGGCAGTGGCGAGGGTGTGGCGAGTGGAAAGGGGTGGAGGTGGAGGGCACGCTGAAGAATAGTGAGTTACAAAGATGTATATTAATTATACAATATCAAATACAACTAATTGACAGGAAATTTATAACTGATTTAGTAATAGGTCAAAAGGAATGAGGAGATACGAATTGAAGAAAAGGAATCACTCCTAGGTTATCCAGGTAGGGAAGAAAATTGTTAAATTGAAAAAAAAAAAAATTGAAGAGAGGAGATATATTACTTTTTGCAAGTGCAAGCTGTATTGCTGCATCATTACTGTATGAGTATCTCCAGCAGGTTGCTTTTTTTCCAACTGATACAGAACTTGTCTATACTCTTATCTCTTTATTTCTCAGTTCTTTTATCTCCTTTTTGCCTTCGATATTCATAGTTTAAATATCTGTTTTTGATCTTCTTGTCCTAAGGTGGTGAATAGTGGGTTGGATTGTATACAAACTTTCTTCATTTTTTTTTTTTTGTATCAAAAACATGTACTTCAATTGCACCAATCTATAATTACTTTGCCTTAGTTCCTCTAAATGTTTTAGGTGTGCTACCTTAATGCCTAATCATGCGCCTATTGTGTACCCATCATAAGCAGCCAAAAATTACTTGTTCATATTTTATTAAGATGGCTATTATATGGACAACCAGCAATTCCTATAGAGGTGAAATGGCTCTGCCATGAAGTTGTTTTTCCAGAGTATGCAAGTATCTAGTCAACCTGGCATGCTCACAGTCTAACAGAAATCTAGGTATATAAAGTAGTGTTCTGCCCCTTACCTAAAGATAGTTTTGTTTCTAGGCGGATAGTGGAGCTAATTTATTGATGAACCAATAGCGTCTTTTCAATTCTCTGACCTTGATGTCTGACTGGTATCAAGAAATTATTCCTTTCATTGTTGAAAGCGAAGGTCCAGTCATGCATCAAGATGATATACCTTCTTTTCTCAGCATATGCTTATTGAATATGAACCAGCATTTCTTCATTTGTCAGGGAAGTACTGCTGAAGATGGAAGAGGAATATATACAAACTATGTGCATGCAGTTACTGAAGTTCAAACCTGATTTAGTGATTACTGAAAAAGGGCTCAGTGATCTTGCGTGCCATTACCTCAGCAAGGCTGGAGTTAGTGCTATCCGGAGATTGAGGAAGACAGACAACAATAGAATTGCAAAGGCTTGTGGGCTGTTGTTGTCAATAGACCAGAGGAGTTGCAAGAGTCTGATGTTGGAATTGGAGCAGGCCTGCTTGAATTCAAAAAATTTGGTGATGAGTTTTTTGCATTTATTGTAGATTGCAAAGATCCAAAAGTTTGCACTTATTGGTTGCTACTAGGAATATCGTACTGGTTCCCCTGTATAAAAATTTTATACAAGTTCTGAACCATTCCTAACAATCTATTGTGTTCTTTAAAAATTAAATTTGGAATCGCAAACGGAACTTAACATTATTGATTTCAAATTCAACTTATCTGTTCTTAGTGATTTAGACTTGTATCGCAAACGATGTTTAACATTATTAATCCAAATCCACCTATGCTACAAATTCAATTAAATATTAATTTCAGAAATTGACTTCCAGGTTAAACATGGCGAGGCACTAGGCCTTCTTGGCAATGGGAGCATCCACCACTTCCTCGACAAAGCCTCTTAACGAAATTCAATATTTAATTTCTTTATAGTAACCCTAGGTTTAACCAAAAAGAACAATCGAATCACAAGATCGAAAAAACAAAAGAAACACAACTTCGAATCACAAATCCGAAAATCTAGAATCACTAGCCTCTTGTGTTTGGTATTTCAAAATCCATACAAAGAAAACTAGTATGATGCGGAATAGAATTACTAGTTATACCTTTCTTTGTAAGCAACAACCTCTTGATCTTCTATCGTATTCCTCTTCTTATCTCGGACGTTGTGTGGGCAACGATCTACCGAGATGAGAACCACCAAGACACCTTCCTTCTTGCAAGTTTCGGCCACCAACCTTCAAGCTCCAAGGGATGCTAGAACAAAGCCTCTTTTCTCTCCTTCTCCTAGCAAGAACCGGCCACCACAAGAACTCCAAGAGAGGGATGCACCGGCCACTAAAGAAGAAGAGAAAAGGAAGAGTATAGGGTCGGCCACACCAAGGAAGAGAAGAGAAAAACAATAGAAGATATGTTGTGAGGTGAGGCACCTCTACCCTCTCTTTTATATTCCTTGGTCTTGGCAAATAAAGAAATTTAATTATTATTAAAATTCCCTTATTTTCCTTGCCATTGGTTAATAAGGAAAATTTAATTAAAAATTATTTTTAACCCTTCTCATGGTCGGCCCCTACAAGTGCTCCAAATAAGGCAAGTTCTAAATACAAAATTAAAGCTTTTTTATTTGTTTCCGGAAATTTTAAAAATAAAATTTCTCTTTAAAAATTCCCTTCATGGTTGGTTATAAAAGAAAACTTTTATAAATTAAAATCTCTCTATTAAAATATGTGGAGGATTACAAAAAGGAAAGTTTTCTTAAAATTAAAATCTTCCTTTCAATATACAAATAAGAAAAGATATCAAATCTTTTCTCTTAATCTTTTGTAGAAACTATAAAAGGAAAGATTTAATTTTAAAACTCTCTTTTAAAATCATGAGGATGATTACATAAAAGGAAAAATTTCTCAAAAATTAAAATCTTCCTTTTAACTACAAATAAGGAAAGATATCAAACCTCTCTCTTAATCTTTTGTAGAAAACTATAAAAGGAAAGATTTAAATTTTAAACTCTTTTTTAAAACCATGAATTCCACATAAGAAAAGATTTTAAAAAATAAAATCCTTTTATTTTATATGGCCGGCCACCCCAAGCTTGGGCTCCAAGCTATGGTCGGCCACCCTACTTAGCTCAAGCCTTTGGCTTGGCCGGCCCAAGCTTGGGCTCCAAGCTTGCTTGGCCGGCCACCTAAGGGTGGGTAGGAAGTGGGTATTTGGTGGATATAATTCTCTATAAATAAGAGGCTACGATAGGGACCGAAAGGAGGAATTGGTTTTTGTCTCCCGATGAACTTGAGCTTCCCGTGTTCGCCCCGAACACCCAACTCAAGTTCATCAATAATATCTCATTTTACTAAAGAGTTATTATTGCACTACAGCACCAATTCCATATTACTATGTAGGCTCCTTCTTATCATGAGTGTGTTAGTCTCCCTGTGTTTAAGATATTGAATGCCCACTAATTAAATGAGTTACTGACAACTCACTTACTTAATATCTAACTCCAAGAGTAGTACCACTCAACCTTATCATCATGTCGGACTAAGTCCACCTGCAGGGTTTACATGACAATCCTTATGAGCTCCTCTTGGGGACATTATCAACCTAGATTACTAGGACACAGTTTCCTTCTATAATCAACAACACACTATAAATAATATCATTTCCCAACTTATCGGGCCTCTTGATTTATCGAACTAAATCTCGTCCATTGATAAGTCAAAGAAATAAATACTAGATATATGTACTTGTTATTATATCATGATTAAGAGCACACATTTCCACAATAACAAAGGTCTTGTTCTTTTATTCAGTCAGTATAAAAAGAACTTACCTTAAATGGTCCTGCTCAATACACTCAGAGTGTACTAGTGTAATTTTATAGTTAAGATAAACTAATACCAAATTACACTACGACTATTCCAATGGTTTGTTCCTTTCCATCTTAGTCATGAGCTACTATTTATAATTTATAAGGAATTGATAACATGATCTTCTGCGTGTGACACCACACACCATGTTATTTACAATATAAAT
The DNA here is from genome assembly GCF_018446385.1 of Zingiber officinale. Lineage (NCBI taxonomy): Eukaryota > Viridiplantae > Streptophyta > Magnoliopsida > Zingiberales > Zingiberaceae > Zingiber > Zingiber officinale. The sequence goes on along the minus strand of NW_024589974.1, from coordinate 472,228 downwards.
TAATTAAACAACTACACTTAGCATACAAATGTAGACATTTGACTAATGTGATTCTTTATTTCAAAATAAATATTTATAAAAAGTTAGACTTTTAGTATACACTCTAACAGTACTGTACTTCTGAGAGATGCCAGTAAGGATCTTCTGAATGAGGTTAAAAGAAACCTAGGGGTACGGTTCAATGCCCCCACAAACTAATTTAAATCATTTATGCATCCTTCAATAATAGTAGATGTTGACAGGATGCAACGGCAGTAGCTTGAAACATTTTGAAAACCCCAAAACTTCTTCCTGGTTGAGGTGCAACTGAGTTGACAGTATCATCTGCTTTAAAACAGAAGAGTTCTTCAGTTGAAGGAATAAAAAAGGTGGCAACCATTATTTACTTATCTAATATGTTTATTGTGCAGTTGTTTAAAGTGTACCTGCATCGACATTTGACACCAATGTTCAGTTCATTTTTGTGCCACATAGCAGCTAATTGATCCTTCTATGTGGTTCTCATTAGTGGCCCTATGAAGCTGCTGCTGTAGCTTTTGAAGCAATCCTAGGGACCTTAGCTCAGAATTGTGGGGTAAATGTCATTCGTACAGTGACTGCTCTCCAAGGAAAGGTAACATTAGCCCTACTGTGATCGGTTAGTTCGAGTCAACTCTTATTGTGGTTTGATGGATTATGTGTCACGCCCCCAGAGGAGTCCTTGTCAGACAAAAATCCGACAACATCTCCCATGTACCGGTGACAATATGAAACATACATACATACATCACAATATATATACATAAGCAACGTATTCATCAGCCCATACGGCTGAAACATATATAAAATAGAAATAACATAACCACGAAATGTATCAAATTTATATATCTATCATAGTTTTCGTAAACTACAATTACTATACAGATAAACGACATCTGTAACAAAATTTCAAAATGTAAATACAGCGAAACAAAAGTAAAACAAACCAGAAAAATCAGCACGTCGAGATCTCTGAGCAACTCTATGGAAGTCCAAAATCAACTATAATATCAAAAGGATCCCCGTGCCTGCAAAACTAGAGGCCAAGGAATGTAGAAAGTTAGCCAAATGGCTAAGTGGATACTCAAGAAAGATGTGCATGAATTTAATCTTATTGAAGAGGTCAAAGAAGTAGAATAAATCACAATCTTTTGTTACAACTTTAGGTTATTCTTAAAGTTCTACATTTATACATATATATATAATCATTTTCTTATTATCTATAATCAGGTAAGATTTTTATATTAGAGTTTAGGATCTTCACCTTATCATCACTTGTCATCGTTAATAAAATCAATTCTTCAATCTTATTATTTAATCACTCGGTTATAAGTTATCATGGTAATATCAACATGTATATCAATAGTCTGAATCTGATAAATCAACTAAAAAGTGAATCACTGGAGCCAACATCATCAGAGTGTAATATCATATGGATAGGCTAAAAGCCTCCTCAGAGTATAAAACTGTCGCATACGTCATCTGACGTACGGGCTATCAGCCCTCACCGGTGGAAGACATAATAAACACTGAACGAGGGCTACATCACGCCAACACGCCTCGGGTGTACGGTCAGGTACTCTGGACCGCGGCCGCCGCGCTACCACAATAACATGTGGGCGGTCCAGTACTCTAATATAGAGCTCTGGTATAAAGCTAGGCTCATAGTCTTCACTTTTTAATTCTTCATTTACTATCTTTATTATTTCACCTTTATGATTATATTCATCCATTTATCATAATTATTCTCTTTTCAAATTGAATGGTCAATTAAGGTAATATTTTCGTATCAAATCTATTAATTTATCATTATAGGGTCCACAGATAAAAAGCTACAAGTATCAATAGATAGAGTATCAAAAGCATGAAGTATGAAAGATCAAGCAAGTCAAAAAGACAAAGTATCAACAGAATAGTAATTCAAAATATTTCTTTAAATTTAAAAAACAACCCTTCCCATATAAATTCCAGTATGAACCCACATGTGAACAAGAAATAATATCAATTATTTACCCTCCAATGATTTAATTATTTAATACTCATTTCACTATTTAAGTATCATTTTAATTCCCATTTTGAAAACAATGATACAACATATACATAATACAATTTATATATTTATTCATGCACAAGGAAATATACAAGAGTAGATGTATCCACCTTGTATACCGTAAAATCTGTAGGTGTCGGTAGGTCATCGCGCTCCACTCGAGCTCGTGTCTACAAATATAATACAACATAACTCAAATAGTCAAAATACTATCTAATAAGAACCCTGACATGAACATCTAAATTTTTTATCTACAACTTTGATCTCGTTTTCTCGTACCATTTCACATTCTTAAAAGACACCTCCATTATTATCTAATTCTTTACCCATCTTAACCACAATTCGATCAACATAAGGTATATAAAATATACCGCATGGGTGTATTTGTTTGTTTTTTTTTTTTTTTAAATACTTAACATTATGCCAGTTAGATGCATTGATCAACCATAGTCCTCAACTGAAACGAGCAGTTTCATTTGTTTACTTTCTATGCTGCAGCATGCTAATGTCGGAAATGAATGGGTTGGCATTGATGGAAACGCTGGTGAAATTGTCAATATGAAGGAACAGAAGGTCTTGTTTGTGCCTCCCCTTTCCATTCCATACTCCTGTTTTTTCTTCCCTCTCGTTTAACAATTCCTGTTGCCCTTTTCCTTCAGATTTGGGACTCGTACAATGTGAAGGCCCAAACGTTTAAGACAGCAATTGAAGTAGCTTGCGTGCTTCTGAGGATTGATGATATTGTGAGTGGTATAAAGAAGAAGCAAGCTCCTGGGTCCGGTCCAAGTCCATCTAAAGCCAAGATAGAGGAGGAAGGAGAAGCAGACAACGACCCGCTAATTCCAGAATAAACTGAATTGTTTGGTTTTTCCTCAACTTGAAAGACCTTTTGGGGGTTTAACAATGGTGACTTGATGCTCTGTCGCATTCACGGGATGAATTCACTTGCTAAATGTTGAATTTTAAGGTGGGTTTGCCTTCAATCCAAGATATTTTATGATTTTTTAAGGTGGGAATTTCTTTTTCATATTTCCTTTGTATTTATTCTCTATTTCTTTTTTTCCCTCCATTCATTTTCGTACCATTTAACATCCTGTGTTGTTAAAGGCGCGCCTGAGGCGTACCTGAGGCGTCAAGCGCACAAGGCGCTAAGAAAATCGCCTTCTACAGCGCGAGGCGGGCTATGTTTGCCAGACGCGCGCCTGGGCACGCCTAGGGCGCTTTCGCGCCTCACAGAAGGCGCGATCGAAGCGCATCGCGGGATCGAAGGGCATCACGCGATCCTTCCCGTTCACGATTTCAAACCTAATTTGGTTTGGAATTAGGGCACGGAGAAGAAAAGGGAAGAAGAAAATAACGGAAGGAGAAGAAGAAACCTTGCAAAAGAATCGCGCCATCCTCCACTGCCGCCGCCGCTGCTGAGTTGCTTCCGTCGCTGCCCAGGTATGAGTTTTTTCCATCTTTTTTTTTGTTTTTCTATTCTTCACTTCATCTTCTTCTTCTCATCTTCTTCTTTTGTAATCTTCTTCGCTTCTTCGCTCCTTCTCTTCTTTTTCTGTTTTTTCTTTTTTTTCTTCTTCTTCTTTTCGTCATTTTCACTGTTCAATATTTCAAGTTTTCAATGTTTTTTCATCACTTTCGTTTCTTCTCTCTGTTATATCTTCTTCCTCTATTTTCTTTTTTGCTTTTTCCCTTCCTGTTGACAGCAAAACTGCTGCTGCTGTGATGCTGTCTCGTTTCTTTATTTCTTTTTTTTTTTTGCTGTTTTTCTTTTTGTTTTTTTTTGTTTTTTTGTTGCTGAGACGGTAAAAAACTGCTGCTGCTGTGAAAACTGTGATGTTGTCCCTGTTTGCTGGTAATTTTAGCCAATTAAAACAATGTGCTTGCTGGTAATGTGATGTGCAAATATTTTCTCTCCCTTTTTGCATAATCAAGCAGTTGTCCCTGTTTTTCTTTTTATTTTCCTATTTTTCTATTGCTGGTACTAGTGGTACAGTACTTTTCTATTATTGTTGATACTAGCTACAGTAGTTTACCATTCCATTAATTCATTATTTTTTTAATTTTGTTTTTAATTTTTTAGGTTATTTTCTTATTCAATTATCATGGAAGGTAATAGTGATACTCCAACATATATATCAAAAGATCCGGCATGGAATTATTTTCAAAGAGTTAATCCGAATAACAAAAATAATTTAATTTGTAACTTTTGTCAAAAAGTTACAATAGGAGGTATCTATCGTGCAAAACAGCATCTTGTTGGAGGATTTCGAAATACTACGACTTGTAAGAAATGTCTGCCTCATATATGTGAAAAAATAAAAAATTTCATGGAGAAAAAGGCAGAGAAAAGCAATCTTTCTAAACTTGCGACATTAGACTTTGAGGATGTAGACTCTCTTGGTGATGATATTGATATGGATGATATTGGAGCTAAAGTTGTACCACCTATAAGTCCAAGTACAAGTTCTAGATCAGTGAATATGCAAAAAAAGACCAAGACAAATAAGTCCAATGGATACATATTTTGCTCCTAATGTGCAAAAAAATGTTGAAAGTAGAAAGGGTAAAGAAAGGCAAACTACGATAAATGAGGCATACAAGAAAGAATTGAGGGAAAAAACTTGTATGACTATAACTGAGTGGATGTATGATGCGGCAATTCCTTTTAATGTCGTTAACTATTCAAGCTTCAAAAGGATGTTGGACTTGGTTGGCCAATATGGTGTAGGTCTAAAAGGACCTAGTTATCATGAGGTGCGGATTCCTTTTCTAAAAAAGGCTGTTGATAATGTGACTAATGATTACATTAAATCGTGTGAAACATAATGGGCAAAGTATGGTTGTAGTTTGATGGCAGATGGGTGGACAGACATAAGGCAGAGGACATTGATTAATTTTTTAGTGAATTCTCCTAAAGGTTCAGTTTTCATCGAATCGGTAGATGCTTCTGATTATGCAAAAACTGGAGAGAAAATATTTCAGTTGCTTGATCGATTTGTGGAGCATGTACGAGAAGTAAATGTTATTCAAGTTGTAACGGATAGTGCAAGTAACAATGTGCTTGCTGGTAAGAATTTATTTAATTTTTTCTTATCATTATACTTTTTCTTATATATGTTAAAATTATCTAGTTTTCTAACTTCTTTTATAGGAAAATTATTAGAAGTAAAAAGGCCACGCTTGTATTGGACTCCTTATGCTGCTCACTGCGTCGACTTGATCTTAGAAGATATTGGGAAATTGCCTGATTTTAAAGCAACATTGAAGAAGGCAATGAGTGTGAATGCTTACATTTATGTTCGCCCCGGCATGATAAATATGTTGAGGCAATTCACAAGATAAAAAGAGCTTTGTCGGGCAGGTGTCACAAGATTTGCTACTGCTTTTCTTACTCTTGAAAGGATGCATCTACAGAAGTAAAATTTAAGAAAAATGTTCATTTCAAAGGATTGGACAGAGAGTAAATGGGCAAAAGAAGCGGCGGGGAAGAAGGTAGCTAAAATCATCATGACACTTAGATTTTGGAGCAGTATTGTGCATATTTTAAAGATATATGGCCCTTTAGTCCGTGTTCTGAGACTGGTTGATGGCGAAAGAAAATCTGCAATGGGGTATATTTATGAGGCTATGGATAGGGCAAAAGAAACAATTATGAAGGCCTTTAAGGAGAAAGAAGAGAAATACAAAGAAGTGTTTGAGATCATTGATAAGAGATGGGAATGTCAACTTCATCGGCCTCTGCATGCTGCAGGATATTATTTGAATCCAGAATATTTTTATTCATACACATATTCAAATATCTATGGAGAAGTGGTGAATGGTTTATTTGAAACTATGGAGAGATTGGTTTCAAACGCTGCCGAGCAAGATAAAATCACTGCCCAGCTCTCTATATATCGAAAGGCAGAAGGGCTATTTGGGAGGAATGTGGCAATTAGACATAGAAGAGCATTATCTCCAGCAGAATGGTGGGAATGCTATGGAGCAAATACCTCAGAATTGTAAAAGTTTGCTATTAAAGTGTTTAGCCTCACTTGTAGTGTTTCTGGTTGTGAGCGCAATTGGAGTGTATTTGAGCAGGTATGTAATAAATATAAATATTTGATACTATTAGTATACTACTTTTATAAGTAGAAAATATTCTTTGATATTTTATTATACTTATTGTGATTTTTGACATTTTGTAGATTCACAGCAAAAAAAGAAATAGGCTAGCTCAGCAGCGCTTAAATGATTTGGTATTTGTGAAATACAATCGTGCCTTAAAGCTTCGGTATGATGCACATGATAAGATTGACCCCATCTCTTTGACAGATATTGATGATAGTAATGAATGGTTGATGGGTAGAATGGATGGAGAAAGTGATAATGAAGAAGATGAGTTAGTTTTTGAAGGTGATGACTTGACATGGGATGTCGTTGCTAGGCCTAGTTGAGCTGAAGAGCTTGAATATTGTACTAGAGGAAAAAATATTGCAACCATGACCTCTAGTTCAAATGCTAGGCCTAAACAAGTCAAGAAGGGAAATGCATCTTCCTCTATGAGACACTCATCTCTAAGATTTAGAGATGAAGAAGAAGAAGAAGAAATTGAATTTGAAGAAGATGAAGATAACGAAGAAGAAGAATACAATGAGGATGATCTTGAGCTTGATGATTAATTTGACTTATTACGTTTGTTTTGATGGACTTTGTTAGTTTAAATTAGAAAGTTGAAACTTGAAAGTTTGAAACTTTTATTAATTTTATCATGGTGTTGTTTTGCTTGTTATATTTGATATTGATGTATGTGGAATATTAATAGTTATCATATTTGACATAGTATATGAGTGTGGCAATAGTCTAGTAGTCATCAACCTCATGTTCAAGAGGCGCGCGCCTCGGGCGCGCCTCCGCTTGGGCTCTAGGAGCCTTTTGCGCCTCGGGCTCTAGGAGCCTTTTGCGCCTCGGCGCGCCTCGCACCTCTAACAACACTGTTAACATCAAACTAAAACATATGCTACTACTTTTTTTCAGATAAGCAGGCCAAAAGATTTTAAACGGCCACTAGATCTTAGAAAATATTTTGTTTAATTCTTTGGGACTTCAGAAATGTAAGTTTGCCAATTCTTTTGCATGATTTACAACTGTTTGATACTCGGTTTGTTTTGTTCTATATTCTTCTTAAATGTGGAACCGCGACATCAGCGGCCCCCCTAGAGCCGGTCCCACGGATATGGAGGGAGGTAAATGCAGGTACACAGGTGGAAAGTGCATAGCGGAGACGTTGTTCTATATTCTTCTTGATAGTACATTTGATTGTGATATTAATTTGGTATAAACTATTTTATTTGGAACTATTGCCTTTTTTTGGTTGTTAGAGAAACTAGTGTTGTCTTCATGTTATTGATTATGAGTGAGGATTTGGCTAATAATTACTTCCTAATGCATTTTGCAAGAACTCCATCACAACCCAGAAATCAAGCAATTCTAAATTAGATTATACATCTAGAAATGAAGATGAGGGCATTGAGGCTTATATATAGTTTTTCAACATTTGATCATAAATATAGTGGTAAAAGATGAATACGCTCACCCTCAGCATCTCCGCCAACCCGTCCCAAGGCCAACACAGAAGAGGTAAATCACGAATGGTTACTAGTCTTTGGAATAGTGACTAGCACATAAGGGAAGTATTTATCTCAGATTTCACGAGATTCGAACTCCAAATTTCATGATGACAACACCTCATGTGCTAGTCACTAGATCGTCCCGAGGGGACACATCTGATCATAAATATGAAGCTAGAAATGAAGGCTAAGATGGAAGTATTGAGAATGACATGAACACTTGTGGCTAGCGAAACATTGTTGGATGCATATTAGATTAAAGCAGTGTTGGAACATTATTAAGAGTGAAATACTTAATTGTTAGTAATTCATGATTTTTGTAGTTGATTTAGAGAATTGTGTTAGCTTTGTAAAATGATTATTATATGAATAAAAATTATGTATTCACATTTTAATTGAATTTTATAATTTTTTTATTTCTATTTTAAGTGATAGATGAGTTGTGATAATATTTAAAATTTAAATTATATATTTTAAATAAATATTAGTGGTAATTGTATGATATTTTAACTCTAGCGTGTATCGCATGCTGCGAATGCTGTTAATCGCAACGCGTGGTGCATGTTGTGAATGCTTTTAACCACAGCGCGTAGTATGCGCTGTGAATGCTCTTAATCGCAGCGTGCAGTGCTCACTACAACGGCTCTTAATCACATCTTGTGGTGCGCGCTACGATTGATCTTAACCACAGTGTGTGGTGCGTGTTGTCGATGTCTTACGACTTTCAATAGCTTACAGTTGTGCATCGTGCGATGCGCGCTGCGGATAGTATATTTGCGCGTTGTTAAAAGTCAAATTTGTTGTAGTGAATAATGGTGTCCTTCGTTTAAGGGGAGGATTGTTGGGAATACAATTAAAATCCCACATTGGAAATACATAGAAAAGATCATGGGTTTATAAGATGAAGATATCTCTATTGGAATGAGGCCTTTTGGATATAACCCAAGAATAAATCCATAAGGGTGTAGGCCCAAAGTGAATAATATCATACTATTATGGAGATATCTGATCTTTTGGTCTTAACACTTCCATGTTGACCATTGGTTGGCTTCTGCTCCTCTGGGTGATGGTTTAGTCGTCCAAAAGTTGAGTTCACCTGAATCCAACTCCGGCTTTCTCCTCAAGCAGGCTTCCTCCTAGCTTCACGTTCCTTGAAAGCATCGCGCGCTTGCTTCCTGTGTCATCCTTCTCATCTGCTACATCTTTCGCTCGACTTCTTGTATTCCTAAGTTGTTGCACACTTAGACACAAGGCACCTAACCCTAACATAAGGTTAGGTTCAAATATAATTGAACTCAAAACTGACTTTATTATTAAAAAGGTATTTGGTTGATAACTTCAAATATAATCTACTTAGCATTAGTTAACTGTCTAATTCTGGATATAAGGTTAGGTTCTTATCTTCTGAATGCTTAATCTGTAACAACCCGCCTCCTACTAGCTAGGCTGCGAAGCCGATCGCTACATTATACTGTGCTGGACTATTAATGCGGAATGAAAACTGGCTAATTTAAAATTTTACTGAACTAAATGTTGTAAAGTTTAACTTAGTGTTCTGGGTGTACCTAGGAGTTGTACACATCCTAGGGGAGGTGTCTACAACTGATAATAAACTTCGGATCGATCCACAGACCGATCTATTGATACTGGCACGGTAGGAAATTCCGGATCGTTCAACCGACCGATCCATAAACTACGCTGCAATCCTGTACGCTGCTGGATCGGTCTGCCGACCGATCCAGCTGGTCCCTGATTGGTCAATGAGACCGATCAGTGGCTTACTGATCGGTCTGCTGACCGGACAGTGAGCCATTTTTTTTCGCGATCCAGCTCCTGATCGATCCACGGATCGATCAAGGAACGAACAGAAAGCTTCTGTTCGCAGAAACCAGGTCCCTGATCGGTCTACCGACCGATCAGGGGTTTCTGATTTCGTATCAGGCCCCTGATATCAGCACTGATGCGTGCCAAAGTCATTACACAACACTATAAAAGCTAAGAGAAACATTCTACTAGGTAATGGCTAACATACTAAACATGATTAAGGCATAGAATACTAATTCATGGCATGTAAACATATGGAAACCAAAACTAACAAGGTTTTAAACTGTTCTCTTGCTAACTAACAGAAACATAAGATAACGCTTGCTATAAGTACTAATGCATACTGAACACGTTCTAATGCATAGTAAAATAAAACTAGACCCCTAGGATCTTTATTCCAGTTCTTTCCACACACATCTTGATCTGCATTGACCTCCAGCCTCCACTGCTAGTCCATTTTCCTTTTACCTGTATCTGCAGTATAAGGAAAATAGTATCTGTAAGCTAAAAAGCTTAGTAAGAAACCATCTACCTCACTAAAACATGCATACGATGCAAATATGATTTTAAATCATGCTGTTTGAAAGGATATGTTAAGTATACTGAATAAACTAAACATGGCATGGCATATAAGCATACAATCATGGCATATCTAAAGCTGAACATGATATCAATCACATGGTATCAATGAAGAACTAAGTTGATACTAAAAACTGAGCTAAGCTAATACTGAGCTACTGCTAGGACTGTACTGAATTCACGAACTAATTTGTGAAAGGTTGAAAACCATATACATATAGTAAGTGAAAATACTAAACATACTGCTGATGGGCCCTGGCAACTGTACTTGCTGTGCGCGCATCCCTAACTAGACCCGGGATTGCAAGTTTCGAATCTAGTAGGGTTTACTAGGTTAGCTAAACCTAGGGATGACTATGGGAGCCCAACCCAATGGATATCTAATCCAGTACAGTGCCACTGAAAAGTAAAATACTGAAATAGCTAATACTATTTTGCTGAATCTAGGTTATCTGAACCTAGAACTAGGTTGTCTGAACCTAGAGGCGACTGTGGGAGCCTACCCATTTGGACATCTAGTCTCGTAAAAGCTGAAATAAAAACTGATCATGCTAATTAACATGTTCTATGGCATTTAACTAAATGCCCACTGTATCATAAGGCTGTGCTAGGCATTTTGTCGAGCATTTGGCGCTCTCTAACTCTCCTCTCGATCAGGGAGACCACCTCTAGGCACCCAGCAGCGTCTAAACCCCTATCTACAAAGGATACACGTGCTCGGCCCATCTAGAGATGCTCATTAATCCCTAAATCTGTGAGAAGAGTTAAACTACACACTATATGCTGACAAAATTCAATAAAACTAATCTAATGCATAACAGAAAACACGCGAGAACTACTTATACTGCAGGTGAGGGATTTCTTACCTTGTGTGCTAGATTTCTTACAAATCTAATCGCTAGAAATTCCGGTGGAGACGACTTCTCGACGATTCGCTCGCGTCCACGTGCTCTACTCGCGGAGGGGAACGTCCTTGTGCTGAAATCGTCGCCGGAAAGTTACCTTGGGACCCTAGGGATGGAACCTAGTTCTTCCCTTGTTGTGGCGCCGAGAGAAGGAGAGGAGAAGAGGGGCGGCGTGAGGCTAGGGTAAGGAGAAGAAGTTCACGGTGGAGAATTCCCGAACCAAAGAAAATAAACCAAACCCACTCAAGTTTTCTATTTATATTAAGTGGATATTTGAACTCAACTCTAATATAAATATAATTGATTCCTCTTTCTTTCAGCACGGCCCTGCTGGGTTCACCGGTTACTAAGGCTAACTAAAAGTTATCGGACCCGAGAGGTTCCGGGTTCGATTCTCGCCTAAGCTATTTTGCGGTTCTAATTATTTTTGCCGCTTCCGGAAAATTCGGAAAATATCTAAAAATTCTAGAAAAATCATAGAATATTTATAATGCAGTTTGAGAATTTTCGGTGTTACAATCCCCATACCTTATAAAAGTTCGTCCTTGAACTTAAAATAATTCCAGGTACTTACTATCTTCTGCCTCCCAAGTTGCCTCTTCTGTGGTGTGATCATGTGACTCGACTAATGGTACTTCCTTGTTCCGCAATTTCTTAAGCGCTCGGTCTATTATCCGAATAGGCCGACTATCATAGCTGAGGTCTTCACGGATCTGTACCGCTCAATCACCTGGGTGGCATCTGGGGTATGCTTCTGCAGCATAGAGACATGAAATACATTGTGGACAGCTGACATTTCCTGGGGTAGCTCTAGCTCATATGCTACCTTGCCCACTCTTCTGCTGATAAGGTATGGTCCCACATATCTGGGACTTAGCTTGCCCTTCTTCCCAAAACGCATCACCCCCTTCATGGGAGCTACTCTGAGGAACACTGTATCCTCGACTGAAAACTCTAAGGGTCTGCGCCGTGTATCAGCATAGCTTTTCTAGCGGCTCTGAGCTGTCTCTATCCTCTGGCGGATCTGCTGTATAGCTTCTGTGGTATCTGCTACTAGATCTGTCTGAAGTTCTAGTTCTTTCTGTTCACCACTCTCATACCAGCAGATTGGCGATCTACACCTCCGCCCATAGAGAGCCTCGTAAGGTGTCATGCCGATAGTGGCCTGATAGCTATTGTTGTATGCAAATTCTGCTAAGCTCAGATATTTGCACCAACTTCCCTTGAAGTCTAGGGCACACGCTCGGAGCATATCTTCGAGTACCTGATTTACTCGCTCCGTCTGACCATCTGTCTGAGGATGGAATGCTGTGCTGAACTTTAACTTAGTGCCCAACGCTGACTGTACACACTCCCAAAAATGTGATGTGAATCTCGAAATGATGGTTCGTGGGACTCCATGTAGTCTGACGATCTCCTGGAGATACAACCGAGCTAGCTTCTCCATGGAGTAGGATATCTTGATAGCTAAGAAGTGGGCTGATTTAGTCAATCATCGACTATTACCCGGATGGCGTCAAAACCATTCGTGGTTCCGGGTCCACTATGAAATCCATAGAGATATCCTCCCACTTCCATTCTGGAATCAGATAGGCTGCAGAACTCCTCCTGTCGCTGATGTTCCGCCTTGACCCTCTGACGGTGAGGCAGATGCTAACATATCTGGCGATGTCTCGCTTCATCCGGGCCACCAAAATGGTTCTTCGTCTTGATACATTTTGGTAGAACCTGGATGCATCGCATAGGGAGTCTTGTGAGCCTCATCTAAAATCATCCTCCGTAGCTCCTCCCGATCTGAAAGTCTGTCACCAAAATACAACGCCCGCTATCGGACACTCTGTCTCTACTTTGATTACGCTAGCCCTTGCTTGATTTTCTCAATTTCGGTCCCGCTCCGAGCTGAGTGAATATCACCAAGCAAGGTAGACTCTAAGGTCATAGTAGAGCTGTCCAACGATGAGTTCGAGATCGAAATCTCGATCTCCTTCCGTAGGGGTGGTGACATGGTGTAAGAGATAATCTGGTAGCTTGGATTTTCTGCTAAGTGTGTCGGCTACCTTATTGGCTTTCTTGGATGGTAGAGGATGTCTATATCGTAGTCTTTGACCAGCTCAAGCCATCTGCGCTGTCGCATGTTCAGATCCTTCTGAGTGAAGAAGTACCTCAGACTCTGATGATCTGTATACACTCTGCACTGAGCTCCATATAAGTAATGTCTCCAAATTTTGAGAGCGAACACTACTGCTGCAAGCTCAAGGTCATGAGTAGGGTAATTCTTCTCATAATCCTTGAGTTGTCTGGAGGCATAGGCGATCACCTTGCCGTTTTGCATCAGTACTGCTCCTAGTCCCAACTTAGAGGCATCACTATAGATGTCAAAGCTGCTGGTGTTGTCTGGTAGAGCCAAAATGGGAGCACTGGTCAATCTCCTTTTTAGCTCGCTGAAGCTGTTCTCACAGTCCTCTGTCCACTGAAATTTCCTGTTCTTTCTGTTAAGAGCTGTCAGTGGGGAGGCTATCCTGGAGAATGTTGGTTGCTACTCGGAAAACCTAAAGGTTCCACTGTACAAAAATTTTGTACAAAGGTATGAACCTTTTCCTAGCTACCATGTGTTCTTTTAAATTAAATTTTGGATCGCCTGCGGAACTTAACACGTTTGATCCAAAACTTAATATATTTGTTCTTTTAGGTTTTGACTTGGATCTCCTACGGAACTTAACACGTTTGATCCAAATCACCTAAGTTATTAATTCCATTAAATATTAATTTCCAAAATTGGTTCCCAGTACTGACGTGGCGAGGCACATGGCCTTCTTGGATATGGGAGCAACCACCACCGACTAGACAAAACCTTTTAAGGAAAGCTAATATTTAATTTCCTAAAATAACTTTAGGTCAACCGAAAAGAACAATCAAATCACAAGGAAAAGAAAAAACAAAAGAACACTATATCGAAAACAAATTCGAAACACTAGAATCGTATGCCTCTTGTATTTAGTATTATTTCCAAAAATAACTAGTATGATGCGGAAAAGAAAAATACTAGTTATACCTTTTAGAAAAACCTCTTGATCTTCTACCGTATTCCTCTTCTAACCTCGGACGTTGTGTGGGCAACGATCTTCCGAGATGAGAAACCACCAAAGCACCTTCTTCTCTTTTCTTCAAATTTTGGCCAAGCACAAAGCTTCCAAAAGATGAAGATCTTTTCCACCAACCAAGCTCCAAGGGATGTAAGCTTTCTCTCCTTCTTCCTCAAGCTAGATCCGGCCACCAATTAAAACTCCATGAGCATGAAGAGGTTCGGCCACAAAGAGAAGAAAAAGAGATGAAGGAAGGGCCGGCCACACCACCAAGGAAAAGAGGGAGAAAAATAGAATAGAGTCGTTAGCCTTGAAGCCTCCTCTACCCCCTCTTTTATAATCCTTGGTCTTGGCAAATAAGGAAAATTTAATAAAAACTTCCTTAATTCTTTTGCCATTGAAAAGGAAAATTTATTTAATTAAAATAATTTTCTCTTTTCAAATTATAATGGCCGGCCACTCTTCTCCCCAAAACAAGGAGAGTTTTAATTAAAACAAAAATTAAAACTTCCTAATTTGTTTCTAGAAATTTATAAAAATTTCTCCAATAATTTTAATCCCTTCATGATTGGTTAATAAAAAGAAATTTTATAAATTAAAATCTTTCTTTTAAACATGTGGATAATTTCCAAAAAGGAAAGTTATCTCTAAAAATTAAAATCTCCTTTCAATCTACAAATAAGGAAAGATATTAAATCTTTTCTTAATCTTTTGTAGAAACTAATAAAAGAGAATTTTTAATTTTCAAACTTTCTTTTAAATCATGAATATAATTAAAAGGAAAGTTTTTACCAAAATTAAAATCAACCTTTTAATCTACAAATAATGAAAGAGATTTTAACTCTTCTCTTAATCTTTTGTAGAATCTTATAAAAGGAAGGATTTAAATTTTTAAACTCTCTTTTAAATTATATTATCCACATAAGAAAAATTTTAAAATTAAAATTCCTTTTTATTTTAATAGGGACGGCCACATGAATTCACCCATGAACATACCCATGGCCGACCCTAGCTTGGTCTCCAAGCTAGCTTGGCCGGTCCCTATAGGATGGGTAAGAAGGTGGGTATAGTACTCTATAATTAAGAGGCTACGATAGGGACCGAGAGGAGGAATTGATTTTGGTCTCCCGATAAAATTAAGCATCCCGTGCTCGCCCCGAACACACAACTTAATTTTATCAATAATAATTCATTCCACTAGAGAACTATTATTGAACTACCGCACCAATCCCAAATTACATTTTGGGCTCCTTCTTATCATGAGTGTGTTAGTCTCCCTGTGTTTAAGATAACAAATGTCCACTAATTAAGTAAGTTACTGACAACTCACTTAATTAATATCTAGCTCCAAGAGTAGTACCACTCAACTTCATCGTCATGTCGGACTAAGTCCACCTGCAGGGTTTAACATGAAAATCCTTATGAGCTCCTCTTGGGGACATTCTCAACCTGGATCACTAGGACACAGTTTCCTTCTATAATCAACAACACACACTATAAGTGATATCATTTCCCAACTTATCGGGCTTATTGATTTATTGAACTAAATCTCACCCATTGATAAATTAAAGAAATAAATATCAAATATATGTGCTTGTTATTATATTAGGATTAAGAGCACACACTTCCATAATAACTGAGGTCTTTGTTCCTTTATAAAGTCAGTATAAAATGAACGACCTCAAATGGTCCTACTCAATACACTCTAAGTGTACTAGTGTAATTATATAGTTAAGATAAACTAATACCTAATTACACTACGACCTTCCAATGGTTTGTTCCTTTCCATCTTGGTCGTGAGCCACTGTTTATAATTTATAAGGAACCGATAACATGATCTTCTGTGTGTGACACCACACACCATGTTATCTACAATATAAATTAATTGAGCAACTACATTTATCATAAATGTAGACATTTGACCAATGTGATTCTTATTTCTAGATAAATGTTCATACCAAAAGCTATGCTTTTAGTATACACCCTAACAATCTCCCACTTATACTAAAAGATTAAGCTGCCATGTCTGCTGCCATACATCTGATTCCCAAGCCTTTCAAAAAGCTCTTGCCTTAAGGACCTTAGGTTATCATCTGATGTAATCTAGGCGGCAACAACTTCTCCTCGTTATACAATTTCTTGTATTGGGTAGTACTTGCGCTCTATTGTGTTTTCTTGCCTTATAGACTCATGGTTTCTTCGAGTTTGTTACTGCACCATTATTATTACAATAAATTGTAATAATCTTTGGACAAGCTAGAAATCATATCTAAGTCTATCTTGAGGTAATTAAGTCATTCAGCTTTTATGGCTACCTCAGAGGCTTGCCATATACTCAGCTTCTATGGTGGAGTCCAGAAAAAACACCTATGCTTATCACTCTTCCATAGTTATGACTTTTCCTCCTAAAGTAAACACAAAACCCCGAGGTTGACTTATTATTGTCCCTATCCGATTGGAAGTCAAAATCCGTGTAACCCACAGGGACCAAATTAACTGCCTTGTAAGCTAGCATATAATCTCTAGCGCCTCTAAGGTACTTTAATATATGCTTTACTGCAGTCCAATGTCCTTGTCTATGGTTACTTTGATATCTGCTAACTATGCCCTTGGCAAAACAGATTTCTAATCTCGTGCATAGCATACATTAGGTTGTCTAACTGTCGAAGCATAAAGAACTGCTTACATGCCCTCAATCTCCTTTGATGTCATTGGAGACATCGCTTTAGATAAAGACACTCCATGCTTAAAAGGTAAGAAACCTTTCTAGGAGTTTTGCATGCTTAAAACGAGCAAGGATTTTTTTCCGATGTATCAAGCTTGGGATAAGTAAAATATATTATTTTTCTTGCGATCCCTTATTACTTTGATCTCAAAAATATATACATTCTCCCAAGTCCTTTATATCAAATTATTTGGACACCCATACCCTTACTTCTGACAACATTTTGATATTGTTTCCAACTACCAAAAATGTTATCTACGTATAGTACAAGAAATACCACCACGTTTCCATCACACCTTTTGTATACACAAGACTTATCCGTTTACTCAATAAATCCATAGGTCTGGATTACTTTGATAAACTGAATGTTCCAAGACCTTGAAGCTTTGCATCAGTCCATAGACTGATTGAGCTTGCACACAAGATGCTCTTAGCCCTTTGCAATGAACCCTTCTGGTTGCTTTATATGGATGCTTTCTTCAAGACTTCCATTAAGGAATGCTGTCTTGACATCCACTTACCAAATAGATAAAAGAATCCGGATAGACTTAAGCATGGCTACCAGTGAAAAAGTTTCCTTTTTCATCTAGCCTTGCTTTGAAAGTTTCTACCTTCCTGTCTATCCCTCTTTTCCTATTATAGACCTTTTTATACCCAAAGGCTTTTACACCATTTGGTGGTTCTACAAGCTTTCAGATTTTATTAGAATACATATATTCTAATTCTGTTATTCATTACTCTTTGCTAAGATGTTGCATCTTTATCTTGGAGTGTTTCGTCATATGTCCGGAGATTAGATTCATGTCCTCCAGGGATCAAGTCCAAAAACTCTCCCAAAACATGAATCTTTTTAGGTTGCCTAACAACCCTCCCACTACGACAAGACACTTTCTGTAATTGTGTATCATTTGTGATACGTGTTGCAGTTTCCTTGTGGTATCTCATCTTGTACAGTTGGTACTAGATTAGACATGCCTTTTATTATTTCCTTAAGAACAAATTTTCTTATGGGCACATGGTTTATTACATAGTCATTTTCTAAAAATCGATCATTGATGCTAACAATGACCTTCTGATTTTTAAGACTATAAACCTACTTTCATTTCACTAGGATAACCCACAAACAAGTGAATTCCTGTCCAACTTATCATTGTCTCTCTTCTGCATATGTGCTGGACTACCCGAATCCGAATATGCTTCGAAATAGGCTTACGCCTATTCAGCAATTCTATATGAGTAGAGAGTTCTGACTTTGGAAGGTACTATATTCACTTCCGTTTCCAGAGTATATCCTTAAAACGATTTTGGTAATAATTTCCATAAGAGTCCTATACCTTCCTTTTTCTACACCATTCTGTTGGGGTGTACCAAGTGCAGTTAGTTGGGATTGAATCCCTACTTCTGATAAATGACTCCTAAATTCTCCCAAGAGGTACTTGCCACTACGATCTCACCGTAGTGTCTTGATACTTTTACTTTGTCGTTTCTCCACATCAGCCTCGTACTCTTTGAACTAATCAAAGCACTTAGACTTGCGGCACATCAAGTAAATATATCCGTATCTCAAATAGTTGTCTATAAAATAGACGAAATATTTGAAACAACCTCTTGCCTGGATGCTCATAGGATCACACAAATCAGAATGAACCAATTCCAATATATCTTTGACTCCATACCCCTTAGACTTAAAAGCTTCTTGGTTATTTTTCCTTCCAAGTAAGACTCGTAGATTGGAAAGATTTCCACTACTAATGAACCCAAAAGTTCATCAGCTACCAATGAATCCTACTCAAGTTAATATAACCTAGCCTTAGATGCCAAAGATATAATTGGTTCATTTTCGAAGGTTACTTTCTCTTAAAGTTAGAAGATGTGTTACTAATTTCCATTTGTTGCATCGTGAGAGTTATTGGATTTATAAATTGCCAACCAACGTACCAGAACAGATAACTTCCCTCTTTTTCTTAATAACAACTTTGTTATTAAAAGAGGCAGAATATCAAGTTCTTTGAATAGTTTAGAAACTGAAAACTAGTTCTTTCTAAACTTGGTGCGTAAAGACAATTACTCAAAAATCTATTTTTTATTCTTATCAAAAGATAAACATCTCCCACTGCAACAGCTACCACTTTTACAGTAGTGCCCATGTGGACGGTGTTTTAATTTTCATTTAGTTGCCGGGTTTCCTAGAACCCTGCAATGAATTGCGGACATGATTAATGACATCTGTATCTACACTCCAGGTTCTGGTAGATAACACCACTAAACATGTTTCAACTAATGAATTAAATACACCTATATTGTTCTTAGTTCTAAGAAGACAGTCTACCTTAATGTCTAAGTCCTATTTCCAATCATTACAATTGAGACTACTAAGTCTTTTCTATAGTATGACTATTAGGGATTGACAACCATTTTAAATCCTAAGAATCACAAAAATATTTGGTCAAGATCAACTCCTTAAAATTTCCATGAATTTTGTGTATACAAAATCGAAGAGGAGATTTTATTCATTAATTTTATTATCTCGTCAACTTTACTTTATGACGAATAAAATTAATAGTTGATCTGTCTTTGATCAAATATTTGGTCAAAAACTTTTGAATTTAAAAAAAATATTGATTCCTCAAACAATATTATTTAAATTCACCAACACCTCAAACACCGTGAATTTTGCATGCCACGTTAGTGTGGACGTATACAAATTCAACATTTGTAAAAGGAGGGTTTTAACCCATTAATTTTATTATCTTGTCAACCTAACTTTTGACAAATAAAATTAATAGTTGGTATCATTTGATCACACAAATAGCAGTGACTCCGATGGGGAGGATACTATTAGATGTGTCTAAGTGTATACCATTACTTGACACTAAGTCCATTAATAAGATTATGCCCCTTCCGTTGGGGAAGATCACACGCTCTTAATTAACTTCCTATAGTCATCCAAAAATGGAAGTCTGTTCTAGTGATCCACAAACAAGCTCATCCGTTATGGAGGAAGGCACTCAGAGCCAACGCGCAAGCTTGTTTGTATCACTTACAAACCAGTAATGGAGACCATGGGATTTACTTAAAAATCCCTCTCCCACTTAGTTATTTATAAATGAGGAATTTTAACTATGCTAGCCTACTAAATATGTAAACTAACATGCACACACAGCACAATATAAAAGCAATAAATAGAAAATCTAATTTTCAACTATTATGACTTTTATCTCTTGTTGTCCTCCGTGTGTTGTCATCCCAAGCTGCTGCCATATTTGGCCACTGCCACCGGGTCTAGCTGTCGCATCCATCTTGCTCCTAGTTCCGCTGCGCCTCTGGTCCTTAGAAGGTTCCACGCTTTGCAAGATTCGATCCGCGACATAAATAGAATTTTACATTTTGATCCTATATTCCTCGAAGGAATGTACATGTAAACTAGATCGAACATAAAATAAAATTTACATCCATCGATCCTATATTCCATAAAAGGAATGTACATGTAACTAGATCAAAAATAAAATCCTAATAAAACTAAATACAGCTCCTGCTGTATTTTATAATACAATCATGCACACACAATAAAATGCCCTTGACATGTCCAAGGGTCCAATCACACACATAATAACTATAAGCCATAATAGTTAGATCCTGCATCCACAAAGTTAGCACATCCTACTATTAACCTGCCTAAATTATGTATGACACATGCATAATTAAACTACTACCAAATACACAGAGGCAAAACCCTAGCTCTGATACCAATTGTTGGTTGATACTCGGAAAACCTAAAGGTTCCACTGTACAAAAATTTTGTACAAAGGTATGAACCTTTTCCTAGCTACCATGTGTTCTTTTAAATTAAATTTTGGATCGCCTGCGGAACTTAACACGTTTGATCCAAAACTTAATCTATTTGTTCTTTTAGGTTTTGACTTGGATCTCCTGCGGAACTTAACACGTTTGATCCAAATCACCTAAGTTATTAATTCCATTAAATATTAATTTCCAAAATTGGTTCCCAGTACTGACGTGGCGAGGCACATGGCCTTCTTGGATATGGGAGCAACCACCACCGACTAGACAAAACCTTTTAAGGAAAGCTAATATTTAATTTTCTAAAATAACTTTAGGTCAACCGAAAAGAACAATCAAATCACAAGGAAAAGAAAAAACAAAAGAACACTATATCGAAAACAAATTCGAAACACTAGAATCGTATGCCTCTTGTATTTAGTATTATTTCCAAAAATAACTAGTATGATGCGGAAAAGAAAAATACTAGTTATACCTTTTAGAAAAACCTCTTGATCTTCTACCGTATTCCTCTTCTAACCTCGGACGTTGTGTGGGCAACGATCTTCCGAGATGAGAAACCACCAAAGCACCTTCTTCTCTTTTCTTCAAATTTTGGCCAAGCACAAAGCTTCCAAAAGATGAAGATCTTTTCCACCAACCAAGCTCCAAGGGATGTAAGCTTTCTCTCCTTCTTCCTCAAGCTAGATCCGGCCACCAATTAAAACTCCATGAGCATGAAGAGGTTCGGCCACAAAGAGAAGAAAAAGAGATGAAGGAAGGGCCGGCCACACCACCAAGGAAAAGAGGGAGAAAAATAGAATAGAGTCGTTAGCCTTGAAGTCTCCTCTACCCCCTCTTTTATAATCCTTGGTCTTGGAAAATAAGGAAAATTTAATAAAAACTTCCTTAATTCTTTTGCCATTGAAAAGGAAAATTTATTTAATTAAAATAATTTTCTCTTTTCAAATTATAATGGCCGGCCACTCTTCTCCCCAAAACAAGGAGAGTTTTAATTAAAACAAAAATTAAAACTTCCTAATTTGTTTCTAGAAATTTATAAAAATTTCTCCAATAATTTTAATCCCTTCATGATTGGTTAATAAAAAGAAATTTTATAAATTAAAATCTTTCTTTTAAACATGTGGATAATTTCCAAAAAGGAAAGTTATCTCTAAAAATTAAAATCTCCTTTCAATCTACAAATAAGGAAAGATATTAAATCTTTTCTTAATCTTTTGTAGAAACTAATAAAAGAGAATTTTTAATTTTTAAACTTTCTTTTAAATCATGAATATAATTAAAAGGAAAGTTTTTACCAAAATTAAAATCAACCTTTTAATCTACAAATAAGGAAAGAGATTTTAACTCTTCTCTTAATCTTTTGTAGAATCTTATAAAAGGAAGGATTTAAATTTTTAAACTCTCTTTTAAATTATATTATCCACATAAAAAAAATTTAAAATTAAAATTCCTTTTTATTTTAATAGGGCCGGCCACATGAATTCACCCATGAACATACCCATGGCCGACCCTAGCTTGGTCTCCAAGCTAGCTTGGCCGGTCCCTATAGGATGGGTAAGAAGGTGGGTATAGTACTCTATAATTAAGAGGCTACGATAGGGACCGAGAGGAGGAATTGATTTTGGTCTCCCGATAAAATTAAGCATCACGTGCTCGCCCCGAACACACAACTTAATTTTATCAATAATAATTCATTCCACTAGAGAACTATTATTGAACTACCGCACCAATCCCAAATTACATTTTGGGCTCCTTCTTATCATGAGTGTGTTAGTCTCCCTGTGTTTAAGATAACAAATGTCCACTAATTAAGTAAGTTACTGACAACTCACTTAATTAATATCTAGCTCCAAGAGTAGTACCACTCAACTTCATCGTCATGTCGGACTAAGTCCACCTGCAGGGTTTAACATAACAATCCTTATGAGCTCCTCTTGGGGACATTCTCAACCTAGATCACTAGGACACAGTTTCCTTCTATAATCAACAACACACACTATAAGTGATATCATTTCCCAACTTATCGGGCTTATTGATTTATTGAACTAAATCTCACCCATTGATAAATTAAAGAAATAAATATCAAATATATGTGCTTGTTATTATATTAGGATTAAGAGCACACACTTCCATAATAACTGAGGTCTTTGTTCCTTTATAAAGTCAGTATAAAATGAACGACCTCAAATGGTCCTACTCAATACACTCTAAGTGTACTAGTGTAATTATATAGTTAAGATAAACTAATACATAATTACACTACGACCTTCCAATGGTTTGTTCCTTTCCATCTTGGTCGTGAGCCACTGTTTATAATTTATAAGGAACCGATAACATGATCTTCTGTGTGTGACACCACACACCATGTTATCTACAATATAAATTCATTGAGCAACTACATTTATCATAAATGTAGACATTTGACCAATGTGATTCTTATTTCTAGATAAATGTTCATACCAAAAGCTATGCTTTTAGTATACACTCTAACAGAGAAGTCCTCTACAAACTTTCTGTAATATCCTGCTAATCCCAGAAAGCTCCTGATTTCGCTGACGTTCTTAGGTCTCTTCCAGTTACTTACTGCTTCTATCTTGCTGGGATCTACCATAATACCATCCTTTGAGATGATGTGACCCAGGAAGGACACCTGATCTAGCCAAAATTCACATTTCGTGAACTTGGCGTATAGCTGGTTCTACTGAAGGGTCTGCAATACTAGTTTCAGGTGCTCTGAGTGTTCTTCCTGAGTTCCTGAGTAGATAATAATGTCATCGATAAACACAATAACAAACTTATCTAAATACTCCCTGAATACTCTGTTCATGAGATCCATGAATGTAGCTGGAGCATTGGTCACGCCAAAGGGCATGACTACGAACTCGTAGTGTCTGTATCTGGTTCTGAATGCTGTCTTGGGTATATCCCCTTCTTTAACCTTTACCTGATGATAACCTGATCTGAGACCTATCTTAGAGAACACTGCTGCTCCCTTCAGCTGGTCGAACTTCTGGGAAGGGATACTGTTCTTGATCGTGACTTGGTTCGGTGATCCGTAGTATGCACAGTCGCAAGCTTCCATCCTTCTTCTTCACGAACAATACAGGCGCTCCCGTGGTGAATGACTCGGGCGTATGAAACCCTTGTCAAGAAGCTCTGTAGTTGCTCTGAAGTTCCTTCATTCTGCTGGAGCCATGCGATAAGGCGCTTTGGAGATAGGATTTGTAGGAATGAGCTCTATCTCAAAGTCAATCTCCTGTTTGGTGCTAAGCCTAACTCTTCAGGGAAGACTGCTGGTAGTCACATACGACTCGAGCTCGCTAGCTGTTGGTTCTTGTCTGGCTGGCGTTGACTACGTGTGCTAGGAATCTGACATCCTAAATCCAGAGCTTCAGTGCTTTCATAGCTGAGAGAAACTTCTTGGCCTTTCTCTTTGGTTCTCCGTTGTATTCAAATTGCACCGCCGCTTCAGATGACTTTCTATTTACGGCACTCTATGGTAGCACCGTATCGATCGTAAAGTCCATTCCAAAGATAACGTCATAGTCGGTCATCTCTAGCACTATCGGATCACAAAAGAGCTCTCATGTCTGCTATAATGACCCAGACCGCCTCGAGCCAGCGTGGATGCCATGATCTCTCCCGAAGGTAGTCAAAAAATGACCACCGAGTACCTCTGAGGGTATTTCTAATTTTTCGGAGAACATCCTGGCTATATATGAATGGGTTGCCCCAGTATCAAATAGAACAGTAGCACTATACTGTAAAATGCTAATATGACCTGTGACA
This sequence comes from Zingiber officinale, assembly GCF_018446385.1. Taxonomy (NCBI): domain Eukaryota; kingdom Viridiplantae; phylum Streptophyta; class Magnoliopsida; order Zingiberales; family Zingiberaceae; genus Zingiber; species Zingiber officinale. The sequence continues at coordinate 447,839 of NW_024589974.1, read as the reverse complement.
ACTGTTGAGGCATTGGCTACGTCTCCTCTGGTGAGTGAGTAGATCCTCGCATTCGCCATCGCTGGAGGGGCTTCTAATCTGCCCTGGCTGATAAGTGGACCTTCTAGAGCGGCCTGCATCTGAGATGGCTGGCCTGCATACTGAATCTGCTGTGGCTGAGGAAGACCGGTCTTGTTCGGGCACTGCTTGGCCATGTGCCCTTCTTGTCCACATTCAAAGCATCCTCGTGTGCCCTTGCGACAAACCCCTGGGTGGAATTTCCCACAAGTAGCACACTTTGGATAACTGGGGCGCTTGCTAGATGGTCCTCCTTTTGGGTCACTCCCTGATTTGCGCTTGCTGTTGGAGTTCCCCTTCCAGTTAGAGCTGTGGCCTTGCTATTTTTGAGTGTGAGAGTTTCCTTGGCCTTTGGACTCTGAGGAGACTTGCTTCTGCTGCTTTATGCTGTTATGGTAATGCTCTGTGGTCAAGGCACTGCTCACTAACTCCTCTGTGGTTTGTGGCCTATGTATGCCACCAGCCACGTTCACTGCTATCTCTGGCCTCAGCATCTTGAGCATCAACCGGATTCGTTCCTTCTCTGTGCTGACTAGCTCTGGGCATAGACGAGCCAACCTGTTGAATTTCTTCACGGCTTCCTCAACTAAAAGGTTGCCCTGACGAAACTCAGTGAACTCGTCGTAGTGGTGGTTCGTAACCCGTATGTGAAAGAACTCCTCGAAGAATTCTTTCTCGAAGTCAGCCCATGACATCTGGTTCACTGGGCGCTTCATTCTGATTCTTTCCCACCACATGCGTGTGTCTCCTGTCAGGCAGAAGGAGGCACACTTCACCTTCTCGTGTTCTGGCCAGTCCAGAAGCTCCATCGTGCTCTCCAGTGTTTTGAACCAGGCTTGTGCATCCCATGGTTCACTAGTGCCTGAGAAGTTCTCTGGCTTGACTCGCTGCCACTGGATCAGATAAGCTTCCTTTCTTGGCTCAGCTGCTGGGACTGCTGGTGCTGGTACTAGTGCTGGCGCTGGCGCTGGCGCTGTAGGCTGGGCTGGTGGAACCTCTAAGACTTCTGGAGTCTAGCTGCTGCTGTAACTGAGCCACTAATGCTGTAAGGTCGGGAGGAGGCACTGAACTGCCTGCCTCTTGCTGGGGCTCAGTAGCTAGTGCCCTTCTAGCTGGGCGTCCTCGTGCCATTGCTAAAGACATAGAGGACAGAACATGAATAACTATTACAATCATAATTGTATAACTATCGTTATCATGTTATATACTATCACATACTATCATGCAGCAGTTTATCTATAAACATAATCTATAACAAGGAAACAGAAAGCATAAATAAAGTAGAGGTATTCTTACTTGGAAGTTGTAGGTTCAATGCTGATGTGTGTGTAGGAAGTATGGAACACTGCTCTGATACCACTCTGTAACGACCCGCCTCCTACTGACTAGGCTGCGAGGCCGATCGCTACATTATGCTGTGCTGGACTATTAATGCGGAATGAAAACTGGCTAATTTAAAATTTTACTGAACTAAATGCTGTAAAGTTTAACTTAGTGTTCTGGGTGTACCTAGGAGTTGTACACATGTTAGGAGAGGTGTTTACAACTGATAATAAACTTCGGATCGATCCACAATCCGATCTACTGATACTGGCACGGTAGGAAACTCTGGATCGTTCAACCGACCGATCCATAAACTACACTGCAATCCTGTACGCTGCTGGATCGGTCTGCCGACCGATCCAGCCGGTCCCTGATCGGTCAATGAGACCGATCAGTGGCTTACTGATCGGTCTGCTGACCGATCAGTGAGCCTTTTTTTTCGCGACCCAGCTCCTGATCGATCCACCGCCACGTCATGCGCCGCCGCCTGGATGTCGGCGTCTGGGAAATCTTCATCCCCGATATCGGCGATGCCGTGCCAAAGTCATTACACAACACTATAAAAGCTAAGAGAAACATTCTACTAGGTAATGGCTAACATACTAAACATGATTAAGGCATAGAATACTAATTCATGGCATGTAAACATATGGAAACCAAAACTAACAAGGTTTTAAACTGTTCTCTTGCTAACTAACAGAAACATAAGATAACGCTTGCTATAAGTACTAATGCATACTGAACACGTTCTAATGCATAGTAAAATAAAACTAGATCCCTAGGATCTTTATTCCAGTTCCTTCCACACACATCTTGATCTGCATTGACCTCCAGCCTCCACTGCTAGTCCATTTTCCTTTTACCTGTATCTGCAGTATAAGGAAAATAGTATCTGTAAGCTAAAAAGCTTAGTAAGAAACCATCTACCTCACTAAAACATGCATACGATGCAAATATGATTTTAAATCATGCTGTTTGAAAGGATATGCTAAGTATACTGAATAAACTAAACATGGCATGGCATATAAGCATACAATCATGGCATATCTAAAGTTGAACATGATATCAATCACATGGTATCAATGAAGAACTAAGTTGATACTAAAACTGAGCTAAGCTAATATTGAGCTACTGCTAGGACTGTATGAATTCACGAACTAATTTGTGAAAGGTTGAAAACCATATACATATAGTAAGTGAAAATACTAAACATGTTGTTATGGGCCCGGCAACTGTACTTGCGCATCCCTAACTAGACCCGGGATTGCAAGTTCTGAATCTAGTAGGGTTTACTAGGTTAGCTAAACCTAGGGATGACTATGGGAGCCCAACCCAATGGATATCTAATCCAGTACAGTGCCACTGAAAAGTAAAATACTGAAATAGCTAATACTATTTTGCTGAATCTAGGTTATCTGAACCTAGAACTAGGTTGTCTGAACCTAGAGGCGACTGTGGGAGCCCACCCATTTGGACATCTAGTCTCGTAAAAGCTGAAATAAAACTGATCATGCTAATTAACATGTTCTATGGCATTTAACTAAATGCCCACTGTATCATAAGGCTGTGCTAGGCATTTTGTCGAGCATTTGGCGCTCTCTAACTCTCCTCTCGATCAGGGAGACCACCTCTAGGCACCCAGCAGCGTCTAAACCCCTATCTACAGAGGATACACGTGCTCGGCCCATCTAGAGATGCTCACTAATCCCTAAATGTGTGAGAAGAGTTAAACTACACACTATATGCTGACAAAATTCAATAAAACTAATCTAATGCATAACAGAAAACACGCGAGAGCTACTTATACTGCAGGTGAGGGGTTTCTTACCTTGTGTGCTAGATTTCTTACAAATCTAATCGCTAGAAATTCTGGTGGAGACGACTTCTCGACGATTCGCTCGCGTCCACGTGCTCTACTCGCGGAGGGGAACGTCCTTGTGCTGAAATCGTCGCCGGAAAGTTACCTTGGGACCCTAGGGATGGAACCTAGTTCTTCCCTTGTTGTGGCGCCGAGAGAAGGAGAGTAGAAGAGGGGCGGCGTGAGGCTAGGGTAAGGAGAAGAAGTTCACGGTGGAGAATTCCCGAACCAAAGAAAATAAACCAAACCCACTCAAGTTTTCTATTTATATTAAGTGGATATTTGAACCCAACTCTAATATAAATATAATTGATTCCTCTTTCTTTCAGCACGGCCCTGCTGGGTTCACCGGTTACTAAGGCTAACTAAAAGTTATCGGACCCGAGAGGTTCCGGGTTCGATTCCCGCCTAAGCTATTTTGCGGTTCTAATTATTTTTGCCGCTTCCGCTACTCGGAAAATTTCGGAAAAATATCTAAAAATTCCAGAAAAATCATAGAATATTTATAATGCAGTTTCGAGAATTTTCGGGCGTTACATAATCAAACACTTAGATAACCCTAACATAAACCTAAAAGGGTTCAGGAAGGACAACATCTATGCAATCAACCTAACTGTCTCTTCACTTAAGTGTCACCTGACATAAAGAAGAGACCTGGTTATGGCATAAAAGAATGCCCCACATAAATTTTAGAAACTTAACAAAATTAAATGGTTTAGTTAGAGCCTTATCAAAATTACCCAACTTAGATTCAATAATCTGTAATGCTTGTCAACAAGAAAAGTAAACCAAATCAACCCACAAATTAACTAATCAAAGTCAAACCAATTCTATACTAGAATTATTGCACTTGGACCTATTTGACTCTCATGGAATCAAATCCATAAATCGGAGTCTCTATTGTCTAGTAATAATAAATGATTACTCAAGATTTACTTGGGCAAAATTTCTAAAAAATAAAGATGAAACGTTTGAAGTGTTTAGTAAATTCTGCAAACAAATTGAAAATGAAAAAAAATCAAAAAATAAAAAAAATTAAAAGAATCAGAATGATAACGGAGATAAATTTAAGAATCATAACTTTAATCTATTTTGCCTTGAAAATGGTTATCATCATAAGTTTTCATATCCTAAAACACCCCCAAACAAAATGGAGTAGTAGAAAAAAAGAATAGAACCCTACTTGAAGCCTCCAGAACAATGTTAAATGAGTATAAATTTCCAAAATATTTTTGGACAGAAACTATTAGCACAACCTGCTATGTACAAAACAGAACCACAATAAATAAAACTTATAATAAGACATCATTTGAACTGTATTATAATAAACAACCTAATATTAAATATTTTAAAATATTCGGGTGCTCAGTTTATATATTAAATACAAGAGAACACTTAGGAAAATTTATCTCAAAGGTAGAAAATGAAATTTTTATGGGTTATTCATTAAACAGTAGGGGGTATAGAGTATGTAACAAGGATATACTAAGAATTGAAGAGACCACAAATGTAAAATTTGAAGAATCCAATATGAACCTAGAACAAACTCATATTCAACCAATTGACTTTGTTAGAGATAGCACTAATCTAGGGGGAGCAAGTGATGAAAAAGAACATCAACCTCAAGAACAACAAACTAGAACCATAAGGGTTAACTTAAACCATCCACTTGACCAAGTAATTAATGACCTAGACCTAAGAGTCCAAACTAGATCAGCCTTTAGAAACTTAAGTCAAATAACTTTAATCTCTAACATCAAACCCAAAACAATAGAAGAATTATTAAGTGATCCAGATTGGATCTTAGCCATGCAAGAGGAACTAGTCCAATTTGAAAGAAATGAAGTATGTGATTTAGTTCCATTACCAAAAAATAAAAGGATAATCGAAACCAAATGGGTCTTTAGAAACAAACTAAATAAAAAATGGAAAGTTGTTAGAAGCAAGGTCAGATTAGTAGCAAAAGGATTCTGCCAAATTGAGGGACTTGACTACGATGAAACCTATGCACCAGTTGCTAGACTCGAATTAATTATAATGTTACTGAGTTATGCAGCCCATAAGGGATTCAAATTATATCAAATGGGTGTTAAGTCAATCTTTCTAAATGGACTAATTAAAGAAGAGATGTATGTAGGTCAACCCCTTGGGTATGAAGACTTAGAATACTCGAATCATGTGTTTAAATTAAAGAAAACCTTGTATGGCCTAAAACAGGCCCCCAGAGTTTGGTATGAAAGGGTGACCACATACTTAATCTCAAAAAGCTTCAAACAAGGTCAAATAGACTCAACCCTTTGTGTAAAAGTAATTAATCAAGATCTATTTATAGCTCAAGTCTATGTGGACGATATAATATTTGGATCAACTAACTCAAAATTGTTACAAAAATTCATAACGTTAATGGAACAGGAGTTTGAAATGAGTCTAGTAGGACAACAACATTCTTTCTAGGTCTACAAATCAAACAAACAAATGAAGGTAACTATATTTATCAACAAAAGTATACACTTGAATTACTTAAGAAATTTGGAATGGAAAACTCCAAAAACATTAAAACTCCAATGGCTACCAATACAACCCTAGATAGTGACCCAAGTGGAAAATTTATAGACCTTAAATATTATAGAAGTGCTATAGGAAGCCTTACTGTACATAACTACAAATCGACTAGATATTGTTAGGACCTTGACGGTCGACTAGAGGGGGGCGAATAGCCCCTGCACAAAAACAAAAGAAAAAGACATTTCTCGAACTTATAACTTAATTAAAACACTTGCATAAACATAGAAGTAATAATAAACTAAAGAGACGAGACTCAATAGATTTACTTGGTTACAACCGGGGAGGTTGTTAATCCAAGACAGATGAAAAAGCACACTAAAAATCTCCTCTGGGTGGAGAAGCCTCTTACAGCAATGAACGCACAGAATCAGAAAGCTAAACTCAGACAAATTCAAGCACAAGTGTTGTTACTTTGTAATTCTTGTTGCTTTTAGCTTTTGGGAGCAGGGTTGCTTATATAGCCCTGCTCAGGGCACCTGAAAGGGTTCCAGGCGCTTGGAATGAGATAGAATTCTATCTCCGAAACAACATTCAAACGCTACGTCGAAATGGCTAAGAATCGAGTTCCGGGCGCCCGGACTGGTCCGGGCGCCAGTCCAGGCGCCCCAACCAGGTCCAGGCGCCCCGGTCTGGTCCGAGCGCCCCGGGCCCAAAAATCAGATTTTGCTAATTTTTGGTCCTGGTCTCCTGCTCCGGTTCCGCTCGCATCGATCCAGGTCTTCCGCTCTGGCTTCGCTCGCTTGGGTGATTTCGGTCATTCGGAATAGGGCTCACCCAAACCCAACTTCTGACCTTCTCGAGCAAACTTCCGCTTCGGCTTCTCGTCCCTCGGAATCGCTGCTTGCTTCTCTTCCGCCAGCCTACTCTTCCACAGTTTTTCGTCCCTCGGACAGCTACGTCTTTTGTTCCTCGAGCAATCTTCCGCTCCAACTTCCGGTCCCTCGGAAACATCGCACGCTCCATTCTTGTCCGTCGGTGTACTCTTCCACAACACCTCGTCCCTCAAACACACCAAGCCTGTCGGCTCTCTCCTGTACTGTCCTTCTCGCTAGCTGCGTCTTTCGCTCGACTTCCTATGCTCCTAAGTTCCTGCACACTTAAACACAAGGTTAAACAAAATAGAACCTAACTTAACTTGTTTGATCACATCAAAACTACCTTGGGGTACCAATAGATATCTCATTTGTAGTCAGTATGTGTGCTAGATATCAGACTTGTGCCAAGGAATCACACTGGGTTTATGTTAAAAGAATTTTTAGATACTTGAAGGGTACGTCCAACGTAGGAATGTGGTACCCTCGGGTAGGAAATTTTGAACTCTTAGAATACTCTGACTTCGATTATGTTGGCTGTAAACTCGATCGAAAAAGTACAAGTAGTGGTTGTTAACTACTTGGATCATCACTTGTCAACTAGTTTAGTAGAAAGTAGCATTGTGTTGCTTTATCTACTACTGAGACAGAGTATATTGCAATAGGAGAATGCGTTGCACAATTATCATGGATGATGCACACATTAAAAGACTATAATCTAAATTTTAAACATATACTATTTGCCACTTTTTACCTCCGTTGCTTGATCAATCTAGGAATGTGTTTCATAGAATAAGACTATTTTTTTTTCTTTCTTTAAAATAGTTTAAAAATTCTAAGCAAAATCTATACTTTTATTTTCTTAAAATTTTCATTTCCTTAGACTTTCAAAATAAATTTTAGTCTTAGTCTAGATTAGATTCATAGAAAGCATGTTCCTATAGATCTAGGACTTAACTATCTCATAAATACACTAGACTTACCTTGATTGTGTATTCACTAACTTAGAACGGTATGAGATGCATAAGCAGATTGCCTGAACTTATGATCCTTATATGTGTGCATCAACACAAGTCTGGGTGAGAAATACCAAATTACAGTGATCAGGTTAAGTAATCCATCTTAGTTAGATACTAACTGGGCACACATATTTAACTTGACTAACCAAGTGAACACTGCTATCTTCTGATAGTTAGTTAGCAACTATTGATTAGACATTGAAGGATACTTTCTAAGTGTTTAGATTATTTTTAATATCAGATTCAAGGGCAGAATATTTAAAACTAATTTTCAAAATAATTTAAATACAAAATGTCTTTAAAACTATTTTAAACATACTTTAAAAAAATATTTTCAAAAACACTCATACTTTTCCCTAATTCTTTTTGAAAAATTACTTTTGCAAATTATGTTGACATCATTTTTTGCAAGTGGGTTGAAAAATATAATACAACCACTATCAAAATCTTAAAAATATTTTCAAAATCTTGTTTAAGATAATTTGAAATTCATAGCACTAAAATTCTTCAACGCTCATTTCAAAATTATCCTTGAAAATCATTTTGCAAAAGTACTTTCCAAACCACTATTATGCTATTTTTGAAAATTACCTTGAAAGTTTCTTCAAAACTATTTGAACTTCAAACTTTATAGTTAGTTTTGTAAAAGTTATTTTTCAAAACTTAGTATAAAAATTCTAAACTTTCCTTGCACAAAATTCTAATATTTTTATATAAAATATAAGTATTTTGATGAACTTTTTTTAAAAAATGTTTATAAAACTCTTTTAACTCCTTTCCTCAATAATCCTGAAATTTTTTTGTTTAATTTTTTTTTTATTCTCACTGATAATTTTACTCTTATTTGTCATTTATCTGTTCATGTATTTTTGATGAATGTCAAAGGGGGCGGGTTTTTCTTACCAAGTCACACTCGACCATGTAGATTTGGTGAGCTCCTGGGCTGAGAACATCGGTCACACTCAACCACGTTCATTACATAAACATGGACATAAAATCAGGCACTTAACATAAACTTGATCACTACTTAAACATGGACATAATCGTAAATCTTCACATAAGCATGTAAATTCATAACGTAACCTTAAGCATATACTTGTGCATCAACATAGCATGAGCAAGCATAGCAACTTAGACATGGCATATTCGTAAACCTAAATGTAAGCATGTAAATTCATAATATAAGCTTCAACATAGACTTGTGCGTCAACATAGCATGAGCATGCTTAGCAACATAAACATGGCATAATCGTAAACCTAAACGTAGGCATGCAAATTCATATCATTCGTAAACCTAAACATAAGCATGCAAATTCATATCATTCGTAAACCTAGTAAACTATCATGATGCGAAGCAAGTGGAAACATAACTCAACTAAACTCAAAACCGAAACTCATCTAAGATATCTACACATACATGAATTTGAGGAACTAAAATAAAACATGATATGAGAAGAACATGAAGCAATGGTAGAGTAGCATCATAATAAATAACCTCTAAAATCAATGGATAAAATTCCTCATAAAAAGTTTGAACCTTAGAATCTCTATACTAAAATCGAGCATGTAAAGTTTTCTAACTTCCAAGGATAAACACATAGAAGAACATGAAGCTATTGTAGAGTTATCCTCAAGATAAATAACCCCTAAAATCAATGAATAAAACTCCTCTTAAAAATTTGAAACATAGAAATTCTATAACATAAATTGAGCACACCAAGTTCTCTAATTTCTAAGGGTAAACACATAGAAGAACATGAAGGAATTGCAAAGCAACATCATGGTGAATAAACTCAAAAATAGAATTTAAACTTCTCCCTATAAAATCCTAAACTTAGAGCTTCTACCCTATAATTTAAACTTTGCCCCGGTCCAACCAGAGCTCCCAACCTGGCAGGAGGAGAACTGCAAAAACACTGCCTGAGGTGAATTGGCATGATTGTTGGGGGTCCAACTATGGAGATTCCAACTGAGTGAGAAAGTCACATGCTCGTCGATTGGAGATTCATGCAGTTAGTTGTAGTGCAAAGCAGACGGTCGGCTCTGAAATTAGATTCAAGCCAAAAGACCTAGAGGGGGTGGAAGTCCCCCATGATGATGCTTTAATAATTAAGGTTGTTATAACCAATTACAATATTCATCGTACTTTTGTTGACACAGGAAGTTCAGTTAATATCATCTTTAAATAAGCATTTGAGCAGCTACAAATAGACCAAGTGAACTCCAACCCATGGCCACCCCTCTGTATGGGTTTATGGGCAATGAGGTCCACCCGCTCGGTCAAATAAAGTTGGTCATATCCTTATGGGAGGAGCCCCTAATGAGGACTCATTGATTGACTTTCATAGTCGTGGACACACCCTCTGCCTATAATGCTATTTTGGGCCGATCGACTCTAAATGAATTCTAGATGATCGTTTCCACCTTTTGCCATAAAGTGAAATTCCCTATGGACGACCAGGTGAGTGAAGTCAAGGATAATCAACTAGTGGCACACAAGTGCTACATAAAAATTGTCAAGACCAAAGACAACTCTGCCCAGAAGATACAATGGATGGAAGTCAACACTATCCGGGAGGCACCACCCACCTTGGTTTATGCGGAGAAAGACGAAGTTTAAATTCGACCAGACCGGCCGGAAGCCACTACTCAAGTAGCAGCAAACCTACCTCCAGAGCTTAAAGAAGAGCTCGTTGCGTGTTTAACATGTAACAATGATGTTTTTACTTGGGAGCCCAAAGAGATCACAGGAATCTCTCCCACAATCATGGAGCACGTACTCCATGTCTTCCCTGAAGCTCGGCCAATCAAGCAGAGAAAAAGAGAGTTTGGAGCATATCAAAACAAAATCATCCGAGCAGAAGTAGACAAGCTATTGGAGGTTGGTTATATCTAAGAAGTACAGTTCTCGAGCTGGCTAGCCAATGTAGTCCTGGTATCTGGGGAAATAAATAGAGGGTATGCATCAACTTTTGAGACCTCAACAAAGCATGCCCCAAGGATTATTACCCCTTGCTAAGGATTGACCAGGTAGAAGACTCAACTTCTAGATGATAGCTAATTTACATGTTGGATGTCTATCAAGGGTACCATTAAGTACTGCTCACCAAGGACAACTAAGAGAAGTTTAACTTCGTCACCGCTGAAGGCACTTATTGCTACAATGTTATGTCATTTAGATTAAAAAATGTAGGTGATACTTACCAACTGCTTATGAACAAAGTATTCTGGAAGCAGATCAAGTAGAATATGGAGGTTTATGTGGATGACATCCTATCAAGTCCCTCCGAGCGACCAACCTGTGTGCTGATGTGGAAGAGACTTGCCAGACCTTAAGGCAATATGGATTGAAACTTAATCTCAGTAAATGTTTGTTCAGAGTAAATAGCGGACGGCTCCTGAGATACATTATGATCGAGCGAGGGATAGAGGCCAACCCGAGCAAAGTTCAAGCCCTCCAAGACATGGCTCCCCCGCACAATATGAAGGAGACACAAAGATCGATAGGCCGGATTACCACCTTATCTCGCTTCATTTGTCGATCGGCTGATCAAAGCCTGCCTTTTTCCAAGATCCTCTGTTGGGTGACCAAATTCCAGTGGGATGCTGACTGTGACAAAGATTTTGAGAAACTAAAAAATTACTTATCCACCCTGCCTGCACTTGCTAAGCCAGTGGCGGGTGAATCTTTGTGGATGTATCTGTCAGCCAATGAGCATGCAATCAGGTTAGTATTAGTGAGGCAGGAGGGAAAAGATCAACAATTAACCTGTGTACTTTTTAACTCACTTATTAAAAGAAGTTGAGTATCGTTATACCGTACTCGAGAAATTAGCATATGGATTGGTCTTAACTGCTCAGAGGTTACACCCTTATTTTTTATCGCATCCAATCATAGTCCTGACTAGCAGCACCTTGGGCAAAGTGCTTGTCAAACCTGAAGCCTCTAGGAGGTTGATCAAGTGGACCACAGAACTCAATGAGTATGATATACAATATTAACTTCGAGCGGCCATTAAAGCCCAAGCCTTAGCTGGCGTTATCATTGAGGTACAAAACATTGAACCTGAAGAAACTTGGAAAATATATGAAGATAGATCCTCTACTCGGCAAGGCAGAGGGATAGGTATTCACATGATATCACCCAGGAAAGATAGAATGCAATTATCTATTGGTCTAAATTATTGGGCTACTAAAAATGAAGCAGAATACAAAACATTGATAGTCGGCTTACAAGTCGCCCAGCATGTAGGCGCCGCCCGAGTTTTAATTTATTCCAACTCTCAACTAGTCGCCCAGCAGTTGTCAAACAACTTCAAAATTAACAATGAGTGGCTCAAGCTTTATACAGAAACCTTCGAAAAACTTAGAGCCGAGTTTTAGGAGGTAATCATGTGGAAGGTTCCCCGAGCAGCAAATCAGACAACAGACGACTTGGCTAAATTATCTTCTACTATAGTCCCATGGACCTTAGAGAAGCCTATAGAACAGACATTATTGGTGGCTTGTATCGAGTGGTCGGTTGACCTAGACTTGTAGAGTGATTGGAGAACACCCATCATGTTTTTTCTACAACAAGGCATCTTACCAGCTAATGGAGAACAGGCACACATGATCAAGAAAAGAGCCAGTCGATTCACTATGACCAAGGACCATCTCTATAAATGGGTTTTCTCATGTCCTCTACTAAAATGCATTGGCCCGGATGACATGCAATACATTTTACAAGAGGTACATCAAGGTTCTTGTGGAAGTCATGCGAGCAGACAGTCTCTTGCTCAGAAAATATTATTGGTAAGATATTTTTGGCCTACCTTGCAAGCTGATGCAGCTCGATTAGTAAGAATCTGCTTGTCCTGCCAGAAACACTAGAACATCCCACACCACCTCACGGAGTTGTTGAGAACTTCCATTGTCTCTTGCTCATTCGATCAGTGAGATATGGATATAATGAGGAGAACAAGCGCATACAGTCAAGAAAAAGGAGTATATCGATTCACTATGATCGGGGACCATATCTATAAACGGGATTTCTTATGTCCTCTACTCAAATGAATTAGCTTGGATGACGTGCAATACATTTTACAAGAGGTACATCAAGGTTCTTGTGGAAGTCATGCGAGCGTCAGTCTCTCGCTCGGAAAATATTACTGGACGGATATTTTTAGCCTACCTTACAAGCTGATGTAGCTCGATTAGTAAGAATCTGCTTGTCCTGCTAGAAACACCATAACATCCCATACCACCCCACGGAATTGTTGAGAACTTCCATTCTCCTGCCCGTTCGATCAATGAGGTATGGATATAGTGGAGTATTTTCCTTTAGCACCTGCCTAGAAAAAATTCTTGCTAATAGCAGTGGACTATTTCTCTAAATAGGTGGAGGCTAAGCCATTAGCTAAGATAATCGAGTATATGGTTATCAAATTCTTATGGCAGCATATTATTTACATGTTCGAAGTTCCATATAAACTAGCTTCACATAATGGAAAATAATTCTAGGGCAAAGAAATCTAAGAGCGGTGTTCAACCTATGGTATCATCCAGACCTTCACATCTGTGGCTTATCCCTAGAGTAATGACCAGACGGAGGTAACAAATAGAGAAATTATTAGAGGGCTAAAAACCAAACTAGACCTCGTTGGATGAAGTTAGTTGATGAGTTGCCTAGTGTGCTATAAGCATATCATACAACTTCTCGAGAAGCGATAGGTATAACTCATTTCCATCTGATTTATGGTGGTGAAGCAGTGGTCACGGTTGAAATTGGTGTGGAGTTTGATCGGAGGTGACTGTACGACAAAGACAATGTCGATCGGTGCCTCATGGAGCTTGATCTGATAGAAGAAATAAAAAACAAGGCAACAGCTCGGTTAATGGCATACCATCAAAAGATGAGACAAAATTACAACAAAAGGGTTATACCCCGGTTTTTCAGGTTGGCGATATGGTCTGGAAGCGGATTAAACCGGTCGGAGATGTTAACAAGCTAGAGCCACAGTGGAGAGGACCTTATAAAGTGGTACAAAAGCTCGTCTCATGCTCCTATTACCTCGAACATGCAGAAGGTAAAAGGTTGGAGTGACCCTAGAGCGCACATCATCTATAGTCCTATAGGGTTTGAAAAGTATGCTTGTAATTTGCTCATGTATTATGTTAAACTTCTACTCTTAATGAGAATACAGGCGAATTCATCAAAAAATCTCTCAAAATTATAAGCCCCCGGGTTTCAGACCGGGTCTATCTTAGACTCTTGAGAAACTAGCTGAGTTGCGAGCATGCTCTCACACCTCAGAGATTCTAAGTTCCTAGATTTTAGACTGGGCCTATCTCAGACTCCCGAGTCGCTGATTGAGTTATAAGCGAGCATACTCTCACACCACAAAATTATAAGCCCTCGAATTTCAGGCCAGGCTTGTCCTGGACTCCCAAGCCACCGGCCGAGTTATAAGCGAACATTCTCTCGTACCTCAAAATTATAAACCCCCGGATTTCAAACCGGGTCTATCCCAGACTCCTGAGCCACCAGCCAAGTAATAAGCGAGCATGCTCTCGCGCCTTAGAGATTCTAAGCCTTCGAATTTCAGATCGGACATGTCCTAGACTCCCGAGCCACTGACTGGGTTATAAGCGAGCACACTCTCGCGTCTCAAAATTATAAGCCCTCGGGTTTTAGAACGGGCATGTCCAACCCTATAATCATTTTTTACTAGCTACAAAGATAAACCGAGAAACGCTCAAAATGGACGGTCCATCATCCCAGCATTCATAGATCCAATGGCAGAGCAAGAAATGGTAGCTCATGTGGACTAAAAATATCCTCCGAATGGGTCACCGGACTAAAAGCTCTTCTTTTAATTGGAAAATTCAAAATGGATACTGTGAATAAGTAAAATTAACCTAATCATGGCCCCGAGCTACAACCCAGATAAGCTATTGTCGAGCTCCATCGTTACTTAGGTCAATTCATTTGTTAAGTTGTGGAAGTTGAAATTTTAAATGCATGAGAAATTGAGAAGATGATTTACCATTTCACCATTACCATGGGGGCGCTTCTCTTCTGTTATATATATTGTGCGTCGATATTAGAGGATCATAAAATACATAGTTAGGATGATGGAGAGGGCACCGTACGACAAAGCTAGTGTAAAGAAAGGGCACTGGTCACAGGAGGAAGACAAGCAGCTCAAGGAGTTCATAGAGAAGCATAGAAGTGATGGCAACTGATCTCTCTCCCTCGTTAAGGCTGGGACTATTGTCGTATGCATTATACGTACAGATAATAATAGAAAATAAATTTAAATTAATTTTAATTAATTAAGATTTATTAAATTTGACATCACCATTAAAATCAAAAGTGACATAAATTAAATAATAAAATAATACTTTTAAATCTATTATATTTATTACTATAGGTACAATCATATGTCATATTTAAAAGAAATAAAAGAGAATTATTAAAATTAACCGGATCAAATCATCAAATTAAACCAAATTAATATTAGAATTTCTCTAATAATTCTATTATAATTATTAGAATAATTCTATTATTAATTAATTAATTAATTGACCAAGTATTTTTTGAACATTATATAGTATATTATCCTTAGAACAAATATCAATGAATAATAATATTTATTATTACCCTCACATTATTTTTTTCTCTCTTCTTATTCTTTCTCTTTAACATGATATCAAAGCCTTTATTCTTTTTTTCATTGCGCCGCCACCACCATATCTTATTTCCTCTTTGTATTATTCTTTTCCCTTTCTCAAGACAAAGTTTTCATTTATTAATATGATTTTATTTCTTTTTCTATCTCCACTTTCCCTTCTTCTTCATCTTCCGCTGCCATCGCCGTCGCCAAGGGATTTTCCAGTAGCAGTCGAGAAGTGATTTCTCCTTTCTCTGTTGTCGATGCCAACTTACTACAGGTGCATCTTCTTCTGTTGTTGACCCCACGGATCATCCGAGATGGTAAGTGATGAAGGAGCCACCCCTTTCTGAAGAATCCGACTCGAGCGGCCTGTTGCTGCCACCCTTTCTCAAGAAGTCGGCTCGTTGCCACTACCGATTGGCTCTCCTTCTCTTCTGCTGACACTAACCAAAAAGGGGATTCGCTGCTGCTACCTCTTTTCTGCCACTACTAGCCACAGGAGCATCTCCTTCGTAATCTGCAAAGCCAACATCATCTACAGAACAAGTTATTTTACTTTAGATGTCAAATACTCAATACCATCAAGAAGGCCAAAAATGAAATTTAGATCGATGTCAGATTTGTCACATCGTTGGTCATATTAGAAATCTATGCCCTAAAAGACTTGATTGGTCTCGGGTAAAATGTCAAATTTGTCTTAGAAATGGACATTTTGGTATTCAATGTTCTAGTCAATTTGACTCAAATTTCATTGATGGTCCTACAGCCTTAAGACAACCGTCTATTTCACAAGTATATCCTAAAGTTCTCTTATCTATGTCTACTTGTGGTAAAACCCCAGAGTTTTTATCTATTGATTGGTATATTGACATTGGAGCAACTCATCATGTCACATCAGATTATAATATTCTTACAGACATAATACCATATTATGGCTCAGATACGGTTCAAGTAGGCGATGGTTCAGGTTTACAAATCGCTAATTTTGGAAACACATATGTTCATTTATCTAATCGAACTTTTCACATGCGCAATGTCTTTCATGTTCCATCTATCATTAAAAATTTACTTTCTATATGTCAGTTTTGTCTTGATAACAATGTCATTTTTTAGTTTCATCATAATCATTATCTTATAAAAGATAAATGAACAAATGCTATTGTGTTTTATGGGAGTATCAAAAATGACCTCTACTATCTACAGAGTTCTTCAATCAAAGTTTTTGTTGGTGAACACACAAATAAATTAGCTTGATATGCTTGACTTGGTCATCCTTCCCTTCGTATTGTTCAATTAATCATCAATAGGTATAGTTTACCTACTTTCATTACTTCCTCTCCATCTTATTCATGTAGGGTCTGCATGGAATCTAAAAGTCATAAGCTACCTTTCTCTTTATCTGATCATGTTTCTAATTTTCCACTTGAAATAATACATTCTGATGTTTGAGGCCCTACACCTATTTTGTCTAATCAAGATTTCCAATATTATGTTACCTTAATTGATCATTTTAGTAAATATACTTGACTCTATCCTATGAGAAGGAAATTTGATTTATTTGATATATTCTGTAATTTTCAAATTCAAGTTGAATGATATTTTAATCATAAAATACTTTCTTTTCATTCTGATTGGGGAGATGAATATCAAGCTCTCCATCGTCATCTTGTGTCTTGTGGAATTGTCCATCGAGTCTCTTATCCTTATACTTCACAACAAAATGGCTTTGCTAAGAGAAAGCATAGACATATAGTTGAAATTGCCTTAGCTCTTCTTCATCATACATCGGTTCTGTGTAAATTTTAGGATAAAACTGTTAACACTACATATATCTCATAAATCGACTTCCTACATCATTGCTCAATCATAAGTGTCCTTTTAAAAGACTTTATAATCAAACTCCTGATTACACTTTCCTTCGAATTTTTGGTTGTGCATGTTATCCGTGGTTAAACCCTTACTCTAAACACAAACTTATAACTCTCATTCTCTACAATGTATTTTAGTTAATTATAGCAATTCACACCTTGATTATCGTTGCTTGCATATACCAACGAGCCGAATTTATATGTCACGGCATGTTACTTTTAATGAGTCTTTATTCCCTTTTACAGTAGCTTCGCCGATCTCTGCTCCAGATACTGTTGGACCCCGTGGTTGTTTTGATGTGATCAACCAAGTTAAGTTAGGTTCTGTTTGGTTTTGATCCCTGTCTCTAAGTGTGCAGGAGCTTAGGAGTGCAGGAAGTCGAGCGGAAGATGCAGCTAGCAAGAAGGACGACACGGGAAGGGAGTCGACCGACTCGGTGCGTCAGAAGGACAAAAGAGCTGCGGAAGAGTACTCTGGTGGATGAGAAGAACGTGTGCGACGTTCGAGGGATGAGAAGCCGGGACGGAAGCCTGCTCGAGGAGCAGGTCGAAAATTAAGTTCGGGTGAGCCCTATTTCGATTGGCCGCAATCACCCAAGTAATCAGAACTTCGAAAGCTGAAAAGAAGAAGAAAGAAGCTGGAAAGAGAGCTGGAGGCGCCCTCAACAGTTGTTGGAGGCGCCTCCAACATCAAGCTGATGAAGGCACCCTCAATGGCATTGAGGTCGCCCTCAACAACCTTGGAGGCGCCCTCAATGTCCTTGGAGGTGCCTTCAACTTGGTCAATCTTGCCATTTCTAATCGGATAAAGTTTTATCCGCATATCCTCTTGGAGGCGCCCTCAGCCTCCTTCAAGACTCAAGGTAGAATTTCCAAGATCTATATAAAGGCCTCTAGAGCTAGGAATTAGGGAATCAACTCGGTATTCAATTCCTGGCAACATATGAGCTTCCTTAGTGTGTAAAAAGGCTTCTCCGCCTATAGTGAAGGAGACATTTCTAATAGAGTTGTTCAACCGCCTTGGATTAACAACCCACCTAAGTTGTAACCAAGTTAATTTCATAAGTCTCTTATTTTCTGCTTCGTTTATTTTTATTATTGTTGTTATTTTTAAAGTTGAAAGCACGAGGAGGGTATTTTTTTTTTCTTTTGTAGGTAATTCACCTCTCCCCTCTTGTCGGCCCCGTTGCACCAACAAGTGGTATCAGAGTCATACCACCTCAGAAGGACTGACTGCCAACTGAAGCATCAAGATCAAGACGATGGCCGGTGCAAACATTCATCCCCGAAATTCGACGGAGACTTCACAACATGGAAACGCCGAATGGAGGTATTCTTCAAAACAGAATTTGATATTCTTTTAATTATGAAATACGATTTTTCAGCCCCTAAAGACAAGGAAGAATACAACTGGACGAAAAAGAAGCAAGCTGATTTCGTGGCCAACGGAAAAGCAGAATTCGATCTACTCAGTGTCCTGCCACCCCAGGAGGTAAGTCGGATCGGAAGCTATGACTCCGGTAAAGACTTCTGGGAAAAATTCCTGGAGCTCCACGAAGGCACCTCAGAAGCAAAGTTAGCAAGGCGCGACATCCGCCGGACTCAGCTGACAAATCTCCGGATGAATAACGGTGAAAAAGTAGTGCAACTCCAAGCAAGAATCAAGGAGCTGATAACTCAACTACGCAATCTCAGAGAAATGGTAACAAACCGAGACTCGATACGGTATGCTCTCAACGCCTTTCCAAGAATTCCATAATGAGCGCCCTTAATAGATGCATACTACATCTCTAAGGACTTTGAGGTAAGTACGCTAGAAAATTTATTTTCTACATTTGAACTTCATGAATCTCGAATTGTAGAACCTAAAGAGAACTCAAATCACAATGTCGCCCTACAAGTCGAGATGGATGATCCCGACTCCGAAGCATCGATCGATGAAAATAAAGCGGTACTATTGGTAAGGAAATTAAATAAGTTTATTAAAACTAATAAATTTAGATCACAGTATAGAAAGCATCAACACAACAGAAGGATAATCCGATGCTACAACTGCAACGAGGAAGGGCACATCAAGGATGACTGCCCAAAGTTAAAGAAAAGGGACAAGGAGAAGTCCCAAAGACCGACGCCCACTAAACGCAAGAGTCTGAAGGCTACATGGGATGAATCATCATCCTCCGAATCTGAAGTCGAAGCCTTCTCGGGATTAGCACTGATGGCCAACCATCAAGTAGAAGAAGATGAGACCGGCTCAGAAATGAGCATAGAAGAAGGGGGAGGATCATCAGAAGAAGAAAGCTGCGATGGAGGGGGAGCATCAGAAATTGAGGTAAGTAAGGTGCGTGCTCTAACTCCCAAGCAATCCTTTCAATTCATTAAAGTGCTTACTAAAGATTTAGTTAAATTAGAAAAGGAAAATGATGAGTTAAAGTTAAACTTAGCAAAAGCATGTCCTCTATAAATGTACGATAATCTAAAATTAGAAAATGAAAAATTAAAAATTGAAATTGAAAAATAATCATGCATGCTTAAATAAATTCCAAAAATCAAAACTTAGAATTTATGGTAAATTAAATTGGTATATTAAATATCACCAAGGTCAACTTAGAAAAATACCTAAAGGATATATACCCACTAAGTTTTTAACTAACCCAGTAGGAAGGAATCTCTATTGGGTTCCAAAATCTTTTCTAGATTAAATTTTTAAATTAGCGCTTTCAGCAAGAAAAATTAAATAGATAATTTCTTTATGAGGTTTTGTCTAAGAAAGTGGTTGTTGCTCCAATAACCAAGAAGGCCTAGTAACTCGCCACTGCCTTGAAGCCAAAATACTGAAATAAAATGTTTAATTAACTTGCTGATAAAGCATGAAAATAGAAATTAAATAATGCTTTAACAAGTTTTTGTTTAAACATTTTTAGAAATTTCTCAAAAATACTTTCAAAATTCCTACACCATTTAAATATCAGAGTTCTTCGTTAACTTAGAATCTATTTTCTCCTACTCCGTCTTTTGCTGTGATCAAAGGAGGAGAGATAGGGAACAAATTTAGGGGGAGTTAATTTTTTTTTTCAAATTAGTACTTAAATTTTTTTTGGATAGGAACAAGTTAATATTTTTTTGCAAATTCTATTATGGCAATCTTTATCTTTAAAATGTTAGTTTAGTAATTTCTTTAAATTACTACTTGTCTGTTTTTTTCCCCTAACTTGAACTTGTGTTGATACACATCAAAAAGAGGGGAATTGTTGGACCCCGTGGTTGTTTTGATGTGATCAACCAAGTTAGGTTAGGTCCTGTTTGATTTTGATCCCTGTGTCTAAGTGTGCTGGAGCTTAGGAGCGTAGGAAGTCGAGCGGAAGACGTAGCTAGCGAGAAGGACGGCACGGGAAGGAAGCTGACGGGCTCGGTGCGTCCGAAGGACGAAAGAGCTACGGAAGAGTACTCCGATGGATGAGAAGAACGTGCACGACGTTCGAGGGATAAGAAGCCAGGGCGGAAGCCTGCTCGAGGAGCAGACTGAAAATTAGGTTCAGGTGAGTCCTATTTCGATTGGCCGCAATCACCCAAGTAATCGGAACTTCAGAAGCTAAAAAAAAGAAGAAAGAAGCTGGAAAGATAGCTGAAAGCGCCCTTAACAGTCGATGGATTGTGTTAAATTATTCAGAATTTAAATTTGAGTCCTGTTTAAATTATTCAAAATTTAATTTGAGCATATCTAAATTTAAATTGTGTTAAAAAAATTAAATTTCTATTTGAATTCAGCTTTCGAGCGGCTCGTGAACAATCGATTAAATATTATGGATTCAAATTTAGTTCAAAAAAATTATCGATCAAGTTCAAATTTAGCTCAAATTTAATAATTTTAAATACAAATTAAATATTTTTTTAATTAATTTAAAAAACTTATGAACTTCATTTTGCACCCCTACACCACATCTGTTTCAGGAAGGACTGCACTGGGCCAGTGGCCACTGATAATAATTGTACTCTCCACATTCCAACTTGGGCCACAGTCCTGGCCAGCACACTGGGCCTCTGTAAACATGGGACGGTCCGATCGAGAAACTATGAAGTACTTACCATATACGATCAAACAGTCACAGCAGCAAAAGAAAAATGAGTTGTGATACTTATCTAGATGAATTTTTTAGATGAAAATTCTAGATAAATATTATTTCTCAAGAAAAATATAGAGGACAGAACAGAATAAAATCTGCCGTATCTTTGTCTCAATATCTATTTCAATTCGAAAGGACTTTTTTGAGCTTTCCTATCAAATCTGACCAATCCATATTCGACCAACAAGCGTGCTGACTTTATAATGCTGTAACCTTTATTGCAGATGTTAAATCATGTCCCTCTTCCTTTTAAAAGGAGTCCTTCAATATTAATAGTTTTAACAGATTAAACAACTCCTACTTGTAGTTTCAGTTCCCATAAAAAAATAAAAAATTGATCAGCGTGCTGGAAAAGGGAGCACGATACGGTACTCCAAGCTGAAGCATCAGTTGCTGAGCAGAGGAGAAACGATGACATGAATCCTGTGAAATCTGTTGTTGCCTTGCTCGAGAGGATGAAGAACCAGCTGTGCGTTGCAATTCCAACAACACACGGCGCCTATGGCTTCCGTGCTGTCTCTAGCCAGTCGTGTTCTTGTAAGAGAACAGTTCTCTTAGGCTACAGAGGACTTTCAAAGGGCCCGCCGCTGAGCTGAGTCGCTTGGCCTTGTAGATCGATAGAGGTGTGTTACATGATTCGGCTAGTTTAGGACCTGATTTAGTGGCAACACGACCAGGTTTGTTCTAGCTAAAGTCGGAACGAGGCCAAAGCGAACTTAGGTTAGGTGCCAACCTCGATTAACTTGGGTCACACTTAAGATGACCCAAGTTCGTGCATTTGTTGAAATTTCTTAAAAGGTGCGTCATAATTTTGTATTTCTATACAAATTTACGATCAATGGATCGCTTGACTAGGTCGGCCAAACAACCATGCAACCAGATCAAGCGATCACGACCACGAGGTTAGTCGGCTAGGTATAACGATCGGTCAAGCTGAGCAACTAGGATGTTCATGCGGCTAGCAGCATCATGGTCACTCGACCATGACTACATAGCCATGGACGCATGACTTGATTGCATGACTATCTATTATATCAAGATATATCTTCGGTATGATTCAATATATTCAAAATAAATCATAAGAATATTTATCCTAGCTAGAAATCCAACAAAATATTTCTGTATCCATTAAAAATTAATCCTAAAATTTATTTCATTAAACAAACAAACGCACGTATAAATACCAACTAAACGACTTACTTCCTGACCGTCTGATCACACGATTGTGGATTTTTTTAAAAAAAAACAAAACAAAACATAATAAGAAGCAAAATATTTTAGAAAAAGGGTATTCTTTAAAATAAAAATGTGAAATTATAATGGGCGTTATAGAAAATTTTAAAATTCAAATGTGTCTTTTGGAAAATGCTGTAAAATAAATGATAAAAAAAACGACCATCGCGGTTCTTTCGTCGCCCACCTTCCAGCTTTTTCAAAGACCCTTTTCCATTCGTCAAATTCCACCCAAACGTCCACCCCATTCCTCTCTAACCAATTAGGTGCAGGGACGAAACAGGAATGTGGGACCCCAGACGTTGCCACTGTGTCTGGGTTTACCTTGAATGTGATGCTCGAGAAACTCTTGCTGCAAAGCTAAAACCCCCCTCCTCGAAACCTTCTCTTCGTCGCTGCCTCGCTCCCTCTCTCTCTCTCTCTCTCTGTCTCTCCTGCTCTGCTCTCTGGCCTTCCATCCAAAAATGTCGCCTTTCCCCTCAAAAACGGCTACTTTCTCCTTGTTCTTTATCTTCGTCTTCGCCTTGTCTTCGTTTTCTTCCTCGCAGCCCACCTCGCCCGACGTCCTCCTCCTCCTCAATACCATCAGGCCGGCGCTTGAAGGCGCTGCGGCGGCCAACGCAGAGCTCTCTTCCTGGAACACCTCGCTCCCCCTTTGCCTCTGGCGCGGCCTCCGGTGGTCTGCCGGCGGATCCGCTGCATCCGCCCTTCGTTGCGACAACGACTCCGCCCTCCGCTCCAACCTCTCCCTCTCCTTAGAACCCTCGCTTCGCCTCCTCTCCATCCGCCTTCCTGCCGCAGCCCTCGCCGGGTCTCTACCTCCGGAGCTCGGCCAGTTCTCTTTCCTCGAGGCTCTCTACCTCGGCGTCAACTCGCTCAAGGGGACCATCCCCCTCGAGCTCGGGAACGCGCCGGCCCTCGCTGAGCTCGACCTCGCCGAGAATGCTCTCGACGGCGCACTGCCGCCTTCTATCTGGAACCTCTGCGGGCGCCTCATTTTGCTCCGCGTCCATGGGAATAACCTCTCCGGGAACGTTCCTGACCCTGCGGATCCTAGCGAGACCTGCGCCAGGCTAAGGGTTCTTGACTTGGGACGCAACCGCTTCCAGGGACCCTTTCCTGAGTTCATCGGCGGGTTCCGTGAGCTGACGGATCTCGACCTCAGCAGCAACAACTTCTCCGGTTCAATCCCAGACTCGATCGGGGGGTTCAGGAACCTGCAAAGGCTGAATCTTACTTACAACAACTTCACCGGGCCACTTCCGGCGTCATTCCAGGACTCGCGGTTCACGGCGGAGGCCTTCCAGGGGAACAACCCGGGGCTCTGTGGCCGGCCACTGGACAGATGCGGGTCGAGTCCCGGCCTTAGCTCCGGCGCTATTGCGGGCATCGTGATCGGTTTACTGGCCGGTGCGGTGGTCCTTGCGTCGGTGTCCATTGGATGGGTGCAGGGAAGAAATAGAAGAAACAGGGCAAGGCAGACGGAAGAAGAGGAGGAAATCGTCTTCGAGGAAGACGGGAACAGCGGAGACGGGAGGTTGATGCTGTTCCAGGGCGGCGAGCACCTTACGCTCAACGACGTGCTGAACGCCACCGGGCAGGTGATGGAAAAGACAAGCTACGGGACGGTCTACAAAGCGAAGCTCACGGACGGCGGCAACATCACTCTTCGGCTACTGCGGGAAGGAACCTGCAAGGATCAAGCTGAGTGCTTGCCGGTTGTGCGGCAGCTCGCCCGAGTCCGGCACGAGAACTTGGTGGCGCTGCGAGCGTTCTACCAGGGGAATCGAGGGGAGAAGCTCCTCGTCGGAGACTACCACCCCAATCGAACCCTCCATGACCTTCTTCACGGTAATTTACCCTTTGCAACGGATCAAAGTCGTCGTCTTTTTCGATTTCGTTGATTAAAATTACAATTTGATGATTGCGCAGACACAAGAGCAGGTAAGCCGCTGCTGAACTGGACTCGCCGGCACAAGATCGCCGTGGGAGTGGCACGTGGGCTGGCGCACCTCCACGCGGGGCTGGAGACGCCGGTGACGCACGGCAACGTGCGGTCGAAGAACGTGCTGGTGGACGAGTTCTTCGTGCCGCGGCTGACGGAGTTCGGGATCGACAAGCTTCTGGTCGCAGCAGTGGCGGACGAGATGGTGTCGGCGGCGAAGGCGGACGGGTACAAGGCGCCGGAGCTGCAGAGGATGAAGAAGTGCAACGCGAGGACGGACGTGTATTCCTTCGGGATACTGCTACTGGAGATCCTGCTCGGGAAGAAGCCCGGGAAGGGGACGGGCAAGGAGGGCGACGGGGCGGACCTGCCGGCGGTGGTGAAGGCGGCGGTGCTGGAGGAGGCGACGATGGAGGTGTTCGACATGGAGGTGATGAAGGGGGTGAAGAGCCCGATGGAGGAGGGGCTGGTGCAGGCGCTGAAGCTGGCGATGGGATGCTGCGCACCGGTGGCGGCAGTGCGGCCGGACATGAGCGAGGTGGTGAAGCAGCTGGAGGAGAACAGGCCGAGGAACAGGTCGGCGCTTTACACGCCCACCGACAGGAGCGAGATAGGGACGCCATTTTAACGCCATTAACAACCGGAACTTGCTTCTGGAGATACAAACTCTGTAATTGTGCCACATCCGTTGAAAATCTTTGAACTGCAATCTTAATTTCATGAAACAAACGATAGAACATTTTGGTTTCGATGTGACACAATTGGAACGGGAATTTGATGCTATCTCGAAGGTGTTTTAGATTGATTTGATTTAAGATGATAATAATAATAATAATTTCCAAGGCATTGATTTGTTCATCTGAATCCAAAATCCATCGCTGAGGGCTTCAAAACTTGCCACTTTGCTGTATGTGTATCTCGCTTCATAGGTCAACAGATGGGGAGATAGAACATTTTTTCCTATAGCAGCAGTTGTCGGACCGAGCAATGCAGGGGCTCCGGTGGAGGCCTCTGGCGGCTTGCTGGTAGTTGTCGGGGCTCTAGTGAAGGTCTCTGGTGGTGGCGACAGTGAAGGTCTCTAGCGGCGGCGGTGATGATTGAAAGGATTAGAAGGGAAGTCAAGACGATCTTTTAATAACTTGCACCATTACAATCGTCACCTTGCAATTTGCATCGAGTTCGAGAGTGACTTGATCCAAGTCTAGTTTAGATTGGTAGGTTGGATTTAACTTGAATGTGACTCGAACTAACTCTAGTCGAGCTCAGTCATGAGTCGGCTGACTTGATCCAAATTCAGCCCTAAGTTGAGTAACTCTACTTGAGTGTGTTGACTTAATCCTGACCTAATTTGTAAGTACACTGAAATAGTTTTGATGTGATCAACCGAGTTAAGTTAGGTCATGTGTATATTTGATGTCTTGTGTTTAAATATACAGAAACTTAGAAACATAAAAAATGAAGTGAAAGACGCAGCGTCCAATAAGAATGACACGGAAAGAGAGTCAACGGGATTAATGCATCCAAGGAATGAGGAGTTGCGGAAAAGTACACCAGTGGAGAGAGAAAGACGCGCGCAGCACATCCGGGTGAAGAGAAATCGAGAAAGAAGTCTACTCAAGGAAAATGCTAGATTTGGATTCGGGTGAGCTCAACTCTAGACGGCCAAAGTATCACCCAAGCCAGCGGAACGAAGAATAGGCAATGCTAAACTTGACCATTCAGATGAATAGTACTTGAGGCACCTCAGATGGGACTGGAAATGCCCCGGATGTACAATAGGCAAGATGCCTCGAATGAGATTGAAGTCGTTGTCATGGAAATAAGCAGCAAAGTCCACGTTAACCGTACTAAGATGCCTCCATTCAGCCATATCAGCTGAACGTTGGCAAATTTCATCATGCTAGAGGCGCCCTAGCTCAATGGAGGTACCCCAAATTGCCACGTCAGCAAAACGATTATTTTAACCAGTACGCTATAAATAATGCTCTAGAGCTAGATGTTAGTCCCGTATGGTTAGTAAGTGTGAAGTGAATTGCCTGCAAAATAAAAACAACCCCTTTTTTTATCTTTTAACCTAGTTAAATAGCACAATTAAATTAAATAAAAATGAAGTGCATAAAAATGAACAACTAAAGAAAGAAAGTAAAAAAGCTTGATTTACTTGATTACAACCTAAATGGTTGTTAATCCAAGACGTTAAAAAACTCTACTAGAAATACTCCTCGTTGAAGGCGGAGTAGCCTCTTACAGACATTGACAACTTAAGAAAAAGACTAAAAAAAATTACAGTAGTTGTTGTTTAAGTTATATATTAATTCATAGTTCTAGACGCCTTTTTATAGCTCTTAGAAAATGTTATCCGAAGTTTGAAAACGCCTTCAAGGTGGTCCAAGGCGCTTTTAGCGTGACAATTTTTATCGCCGAAGATAAAACTTTATCTCCAGTTAATAGTCATCCGAAGGCACCTTCAACAAGATGGAAGGCACCTTCGACACTGTTCATGGAAGGCGCCTTCCAAGCCATTAAAGGCGCCTTTCCTAAGGTAGATCAGCTCCTTAGCTGATCTTCTTCACATGGGTGATGATCTGGTCAACTGAAGTTGAGCTCACCCAAACCCAACTCCGACCTTCTCCTCGAGCAGACTTTCATCCCGGCTTCTCGTCCCTCGAACGTCGCGTATATCCTTCTCGTCCATCAATGTACTCTTCTGCAGTATCTCGTCTCTCGGATACACCGAGCATGTCGGCTCCTTTCCCATGTCATCCTTCTCGCTAACTGCATCTTTCGCTCAACTTCTTGTGCTCCTAAGTTCCTGCACACTTGGACACATGGCATCAAAGACTAACAAGACCTAACTTAACTTGGTTGACCACATCAAAACTATCACAGGGTACTTACACTAGGCGTTCAAATAACACCTATACTTGCATTTCCATTCTTGTTCTTCAATGTTTGTACTCAACCACTATAAGGGGATACTCTGCCTCCAATCTGATCGGAGAAGTTCTTTTTTAGTGAACTTTCCACTGCCTCAGATTAACAACCATCTAGGTTGTAACCAAATAAAACTCTCTTCTTACTTTACATTTTTGTCATTTATTTTTAATTAATTAATTTGTGTGTCCTTGCTAGCAAAGTAGCAAGAGAAAGAAGGTTCTAATTTAAATTGCATGTTATTCACCCCCTTATAGCTAGTCCATCTAATCCAATAAGTGGTATCAGAGCTCAACCACTTTAGAAAGACTAATCGTCGACTAAAACAACAAGAAGAATGACTGGATCTAACATCTATCCATCGAAATTAGAGGGCGAATTCACGATATGGAAAGAGAAAATAGAGATATTCTTTAAAACTAATTTTAATATTATGATTTGTATAAAACTTAGTTTTGAAGTGCTTAGGAACAAGGATGGCAAAGAAATGGAAGAGCATCTTGTTGGAGCAATCCCAATGGTTCATGCGACCATGTGTTTTGGTGTTTGGGCAAAGGGTTTAAGTTAGGTTCATCCTTATATTTGATATGTGTATTTGAGTTGTACAGGTTTGCAGGATAAACATATGACTCATGTTAATGACTTCGGGTCCAGTGAAGCATGGAGCATCCGAGGGACCGTGGATAATAGAGCAAGGACAAGGGTCGAGGGAAGTGACTTCGAGGCATACGCGAAGGATGGCATTGGGATGAGCCGCGGGCTTGGGTGCATCCGAGGAACGAGAGCCAAAGACAGTAAGGCTTGAAGGCAAGAGGTTAAGGCTGCAACGAAGAAGAGTCAAGTGAGTCGTAAGGGTGAGGGTCAGAGTGTTGAGAGACTGTACTCGGGGTACCAGTCGACTGATGGAATTGTCAATCGACTGGTACAATCGACTGGGCAGTCAACTGGGAACGAATAGAATGCCTCTGTTCGCTCGGCCAGTGTGGATCAGTCGACTGGTATCGAGCCGTCGGGTTGTAATGGTTGAATCTCCACAGAGAGCAGTCGACTGACACTTTCAATAGTCAACTGGTAGGCGGGGTTTTCCAACCCGTGGCATATATAACCCAGGCTTGGAAGTTTGGTTAAGGTTGACGAAATTAGTGGTGATTAACCCTAATTAGTAGTCGACAAGTGCTCACGAGTTTTTGTAATCCAAGAGGTCTTGGGGAGTGTTGTGATGAGGTTTCGCTACCCACAAGGAGGCTTGATCTAGTCGGAGTTTGCCGAGGACTAATCTACCGACGGATTGAGGGATCGTCCACCTTACGAGCAATCATAGAGTAGGAGCAAGTTATCTCCGAACCACGTAAACGAGCTTGTTAGCGGTTTGCATCTCTTTCTTAGTCTTTAGCTTGTTTGTTTTGTATTATTCCGCTGCGCAAACTAACAAGTGTAGGAAGTGAGCAATTGGGAGCGCAGTCTATCCAACCCCCTTCTAGCTGGCCATACAAGATCTACGACACATCTCTGGAATAAGAAGCAACAGACTAACTTTGTGGCAAATGGTAAGGTAGAATTCCATCTACTAAGCATTCTACCGCCTCAAGAAATCAACCTAATCAGTGCCTATGACTCCGCCAAAGAACTCTGGAAGAAGTTCCTAGAGCTCCATGAAGGAACCTCAGAGGCCAAACTAACAGATGAGATCTGCTCCAAAATCAACTAACTAACCTACGAATGGAAAAGGGAGAAAAGGTGGCTCAACTGCATGCAAAGCTCAAAGAACTAATAACTGGATTCACCAACCTCAGAAAAATAGTAACAAATCAAGATTCACTAAGGTATGCTCTAAATACATTTCCAAGAACACCGAAATAGATGTTGATGTGAGAGAATGGTAGAGCCTCCATGTGTTTTTCACAAGTCAAGATAGCTGCGTACATGGATGGAGAAGTCAAAGGTACACTGGCTCGAAACCTATCGACCAGGACCAAGATAGCTTAGTCGACCGGGACGAGGATAACTCAGTCAACCTAAATGAGGATCGCTCAGCTGATCAGGATAAGAATAGCTCAGCCAACTGGGATAAGGATAGCTCAGTCGACTAAGACGAGGATTACTCAGCCGATCAAGACGAGGATAGCTCAGTCGACCAAGATGAGAATAGCTCAGTCGACCGAGACAAGGATAGCTCAACCGACTGAGACGAGAATAGCTCAACCAACCAGGGCGAGCACTTGTCAGGCTTAAACCCTCCTAACTGAGAAGAAGGTATTTTAGCCGACTAAGATGGTGATCAGTCAAGTTCATTCTGTCGACCCAGGGTGAGGATCGCTCAGTCGTCTTAGATGATCATTCGTGACTACTCTCGAGTAGCTATAACCGGACCCCCGACCAGCGATGTCAAGGTTTTCCCAAACATGTATGCCTTTGATGTGAACAGTTCCATCAAGCTTATAATTTATCAATATGCGATAATATTTAATAAATTGAAGATGAAATGTCGAGGACATTATGTAGGTGCAACGGAGACCGGCAAGAGGGGGGTAAATTGCTGAAAACAAAAAATAAAACTACCCTCCTCGGATTTCAACTCAGAAATAAATGCAGTAGTAAAATAATATAAACATAAAATAAAAGCAGAAACAGAATTTTAACCTGGTTACAACCAAGAGGGTTGTTAATCCAGGGCAGTGAAACGCGCACTAAGAAAATTCTCTTTTGCTGAAGACGGAGAAACCTTTTACACTCTAATGGCTCAGAACTACTGCTAGGAATTGCTTACAGAGTTGAATGTAGAAGTTGTTCTGAATTCCTAGTTCCAGGGGCCTTTAAATAGCCTCTGGAAATCTGATCTCGAGGGTCCAAGGCGCCACCAATAGAGGTCCAAGGCGCCTCCAAGAGGTGAGTGGATAAAACTTTATCCGCGGCTTGAAACTATCACTTTGACCTGTTGAAGGCGCCTTCAAGCTGGAGGCGCCTACAAGCCTGATGGAGGCGCCTCCAAGCCTGATGGAGGCGCCTCCAAGCTGGCAGCTCCACTTTCATCTTGCTTTCTTCAACTTTCAACGCTCCGTTCTTTTGGGTGATTGCGGCCAACTGGAATAGGGCTCACCCGAACCCAATTCCCGGCCTTCTCCTCGAGCGGCCTTTCGTCCTGGCTCAACGTTCCTCGAACGCTGTGCACGCTCTTCACGCCCACCGGAGTACTCTTCCCCAGCTCTCTCGTCCTTCGGACACACCGAGCCCGTCGGCTCCCTTCCCGTGCCGTCCTTCTCGCTAGATGCGTCTTCCGCTCGACTTCCTGTGCTCCTAAGCTCCTGCACACACAGACACAGGGATCAAACACAGCAGGACCTAACCAACTTGGTTGATCACATCAAAACTACCACGGGGTCCAACAATCTCCCCCTTTTTGATGTGCATCAACCCAAGTTCAAGTTAGGGTTTAAATAGACATAAATAGTAATTTTAAAGGAAATTACTAAACTAACAAGTTAAGCATAATTTTTGCAATAAATAAAATTGTAACATAGTTTAGAAAAATATTAAAAAGTTTTTAATTTTCTAATTTTCCTAACTCCCCCTGAACTTGTACCTTTCTCTCCCCCTTTGATCACAGCAAAAATGGGGTACCAAAAAAGAGAATAGTAATAAAAAATTATTAAGGTAGAAAAAATATTGAGCAGAAATGAATTTTTTTAAAAAAAATTCTAAGTTAAATTGAATTTTCAGAAAAAATTTCTAAGTAAAAAAAATTCTAAGTAAGAATTTTCAAAGAAATTCTAAGAAAAAATGTTTGTTAAACTTTCAAAACATTATTTAATTCTTGTTTTTAATATTTTTTCAGAAAGTTAATTAAACATTTTCTTTCAATATTTTAGCTTCCAAGTCGTGGCGAGGCACTAGACCTTCTTGGTTATTGGAGCAACAACCACTTCATTAGACAAAGCTTCCATAAAGAATTTCAATGTTTAATTTTCTTACTTTAAAGCTTTTAACTTAAAAGAAATTAATTTAGCACAGATTTTGGAACCCAATAGAGGTTCCTTCCTACTGGATTAATCAGATATCTAGGGGGTACATAAATTTTGGGCACTTTTCTAAGTTGACCCTGATGGTTTCTAATGTACCAGTTTAATTTTCCATAAGCTCTTAACTTTGATTTAGGAAATTTATTTAAGCATGTATCAGATTCCAATTTTTCAATTTCTAATTTTAATTTATCATTTTCTGATTTTATATTATCGTACATTTCAAGTGGACATTCTTTTGCTAATTTTATTTTTAATTCTTTATTTTCTTTTTCTAATTTGTATAAGTCTTTAGAAAGCGATTTAATAAATCGAAAAGACTGAGACGGGGTTAGATTGCGTACCTTACTTACCTGATCTGGTGACGCTCCCCCTTCACTGCTGCTTTCTTCTTCTTCTGATGTTCCTCCCCCTTCATCGATGCTCATCTTTGAGCTTGAGTCTTCTTCCGGCTGATGGTTCGTCATTAGCACTAACCCCGAGAATTCTTCGATGTCTGACTCAGAGGATGACGAATCTGACCAGGTAGCCTTCAGGTTCTTGTGCTTGGAGGGTTCTGGTTTCTTGTATTTTGACTTTTCCCTGTCTTTCTCCTTTCTCTTTAGCTTTGGGCAGTCATCTTTGATGTGCCCCTCTTCATTGCAGTTGTAGCAACGAACCGTCCTCTTCTTTCGATGATGCCTCTGCGATTTAAATTTATTACTATTGAAAAACTTATTGAAGCGTCTTACCAGTAGTGCCGCTTCGGATTCGTCGACTGAGGCTTCGGAGTTAGAACAGTTCATTTTTGCCTTTAAGGCAATGTTCTGATTGGTCTTCTCTATTCCATTGGGCTCTGAAACTCGAGATTCGTGAAGTTCAAAAGTGGAAAACAATTGTTCTAAAGTACTTACCTCGAAGTCCTTAGAGATGTAGTACACATCTACTAAGGAGGCTCACTCTGGAGTTCTCGGGAAGGCATTGAGCGCGTATTGGATAGAATCCTGGTTGGTTACCTCTTCTCCAAGGTTCGTTAGTTGCATTATCAGCTCCTTGATTCTCGCTTGGAGTTGCGCTACCTTTTCACCTTGGTTCATCCGGAGGTTCGTCAGCTGGTTCCGGAGGATGTCGCGCTTCGCTTCGGAGGTACCTTCGTGAAGCTCGAGGAATTTTTCCCAGAGATCTTTCGAGGAGTCGTAGCTCCCGATCCGATTTACCTCCTGCGCCAGTAAAACGCTGAGTAGGTGGAACTCAGCCTTTCCATTGGCGACGAAATCTGCTTGCTCCTTTTTCGTCCAGGTATTTTCCTTCTTATCTTTCGGAACTGCATAGTCATATTTCATTATTAAAAGAATATCAAATTCGGTTTTAAAAAATACCTCCATTTTGCGTTTCCATGTGGCGAAGTCTCCGTCGAACTTCGAGGGATGGATGTTCGCTCCGGCCATCGTCTTGATCGTAGTGCTTCAGTTGGCGGTTAATCCTTCTGAGGCGATCATGCTCTGATACCACTTGTAGGTGCAGCGGAGACCGGCAAGAGGGGGGTGAATTACTGAAAACAAAAAATAAAACTACCCTCCTCGGATTTCAACTCAGAAATAAATGTAGTAGTAAAATAATAGAGACAGAAAATAAAAGCAGAAACAGAATTTTAACCTGGTTACAATCAAGAGGGTTGTTAATCCAAAGCAGTGAAATGCGCACTAAGAAAATTCTCCTTTGCTGAAGGCAGAGAAGCCTTTTACACTTTAATGGCTCAGAACTACTGCTAGGAATTGATTACAGAGTTGAATGTAGATGTTGTTCTGAATTCCTAGTTCCAGGGGTCTTTAAATAGCCTCTGGAAATCTGATCTCGAGGGTCCAAGGCGCCTCCAATAGGGGTCCAAGGTGCCTCCAAGAGGTGAGTGGATAAAACTTTTTCCGCGCCTTGAAACGGTCACTTTGACCTGTTGAAGGCGCCTTCAACAAGCTTGAAGGCGCCTTCAAGATGGAGGCGCCTCCAAGCTGGCAGCTCCACTTTCAGCTTGCTTTCTTCAGCTTCCGACGCTCCGTTCTTTTGGGTGATTGCGGCCAACCGGAATAGGGCTCACCCGAACCCAATTCCCGAACTTCTCCTCGAGCAGCCTTCCGTCCCGGCTTAACGTCCCTCGAATGCCGCGCACGCTCTTCACGCCCACCGGAGTACTCTTCCGCAGCTCTCTCGTCCTTCGGACGCACCGAGCCCGTTGGCTCCCTTCCCGTGTCGTCCTTCTTGCTAGCTGCGTCTTCCGCTCGACTTCCTGTGCTCTTAAGCTCCTGCACACTCAGACACAGGGATCAAACACAGCAGGACCTAACCAACTTGGTTGATCACATCAAAACTACCACGGGGTCCAACACATTAATGATCTTTCGACATTAATGATCTTTAGACATTAATGATAATTATCATTAGGTATTAATGATAAATCATTAATAATCATTAAAACACCAAGAAGGTGTAAAGTTAATAAGATAAGTAAAGGGTCATTAATGCAGAGAAGATAAGAAACTACCAAAAATAGCATAAAAGGAGGAGTCAACAAGAGACAAGTAGGTTATTCTTTTTTCTAATAAAAAACAACTATCAACTATTCCCTATTTCTACTTTGCTCTCCTCCAAATGGGGCATGTAACTAGAGGATGCTAGGCTCCTAAACTGTCCGCTGCGAGCACTTCCTGATTTACCCTGGTGGTCGGTGGGAAACTTCCGTGGGGTCGAGCCGGACCCCCCAAGCTCGCCGTTACCAAACTTGGTTAATCATTCTTTTTCTACTTTGCTCTCCTCCTTTGACTAGTTCTGACTTGGGTGTCGGAGTAGCAAAACTGGGCATCCCAGTACCATTCTAATTCTTATTTTCAATCTATTATTCTCAAGTTCTCTGAGGGTGGGGGTTTCTCTCTTCATTCTCCTTCCTTTAACGATTCTGAATAGCAGCAGTCAATATGCATTCGCCACATCATTAGTAGATCTCCGTCAGAAAGTCTTGGTGTAGGATCAGACGTCATTAGTAGACTCCTACTACATCTCCAAAAACCTTGAGGTGAGTAGTTTAGAAAAAAAATTATTTTTGAACTTCACGAATCTCGATGTGTAGGATTTACAAAAAAGTTAGATAACAACATCACTTTAAAAGCTAAGAAGAACAAATCAAAGTCAAGGTCATCTCCTAATGAAGATGAATAAGCATACATGGTAAGAAAGTTCAATAAATTTTTTAAAACTAATAACTTTGATAAGAAATCAGTAAAACAACGTCTTCGGGGGAAAAGGAAGGTGAGGTGCTACAACTGCAATGAAGGGCATATCAAGGGCAACTGCCCCAAACTAAAAGACAAGGCAAAAGAAAAAAACAAGAGGACAAGAACACCCAAGAACAAGAATCTCAAAGCAACATTGAGTGAGTCATCATCAGAAGAGTATGAGATCAAGGAGTACGCCGGACTAGCACTAATGGTAAGTTATCAAGAAGAAGACAGCAAAGCCACTTTGAAATAGAGGATCGATAAAGAGGGAGCATCTACCTACGAGTCCGACATAGTGAGTGAGATATGTAACTTTCCCTCTGATCAACTTTACAAAGCTATTAAAATACTGAGTAGATCCTTATGTAAATCTAGAAGTAAGTTTCTTGAAATAAGAAAAGAAAAATTAATTGTAAAAAAAAAATTAAAGAAAACATATTTAGAACTAGAAAATGTTGAAAATGAAAATAAAAAATTGAAAGATGAAATAGAATTTTTGAAAAAGAATTCTACATGCTTAAATTTAAAATTTTTATGAATTCTAAATTTTATAAATTATGAAGAACTAAATTGTAATTAAAAATTCACAAGAGCTAAATTATAAAAATTATTTTAAAATAATATTTTGAGAAAATACTTAATTAATCTAGTAGGTAAAAATTTATATTGAGTTTCAAATCATTATTACTATTAGATTTTTTTTGCTAAGAAATTTAATTGCTAAAAATTAATTTGGTTGAATTATTAAATGTATTGTAAAAATTATTTTTCGTTTACTTTATCTATTCGATTTTTCTAGATTAAATTTTTCTATGATAGAAAAATATGTTATCTATTAGTAAAAAATATTTTAGAATTTTTCAATAGTTGTATAAATTTTTTGTACTGAAAATGAATTTTTAAAAATTAAAAATTTCGGGAGATTAGTTTTTGAAAAACTTAATTTTTATGTAGATAACCATTATATTTTAAATGTTTAGAAAAATTAACATGAGTTTTTGCATCAAATTATATTTTTAAGTATTTCATTTTAAAAATAATTATTTACGTAAAAAAAAGTATTTTCTAACTATTAGAAAATCTATTTTCTCATGGTATTTTTTTTATTGTCATATTAATAATTTTTAATATAGACAAAAAAAAATAGAATTTTTAAAAAATTATAAATAATTTTTTAATTTTATTTTAAGAAGTACAGGTATAATTCTTAGAAATTATTATAGGGGATCTTGCGACCGGCTAGAAGGGAAGTTGAATAGGCATACTCCTAAATTGTTCGCTTTGTAGGTATTCATAAGTGCGCAAGCGGAAATATAATAATAAATACAAATACAAATACAAATATAAACAAGGAAGAAATACAAACCGCTAACACGTTTGTTTACGTGGTTCGGAGATAACGTGCTCATACTCCACGGCTGTTCATAAGGTGGACAATCCCTCAATCCGTCAGTGGATTAGTCCCCGAAAACTCTGGCTAGCTCAAACCTCCTTGTGGGTGAAGAAACCTCACCATAACACTCACCAAGAACACTTAGACGCAAGAGAACCTTGAGTACTTAGTGACTACTAATTAGGCTTTAATTAAGTCTAATTTTGTCACCTTAATTGGTCATCCCAAACTCCTTCTTATAGAACTTGGAAGAAAACAACCCTGCTATTTTATCATTACCAGTCGGCTGGTCCTTACACCAATCAACTAGTGTCAGCTCAACAGCTCTCTCAACGGCTCTCTACCAGTCGACTGGTCCATAGAACCTCTCTGTGCTCACCACCAGTCAACTGATCCCAGTACCAGTCGACTGGTACAACCCTAAGCCTAGGGTTCCCCTTCCCGAATACATTTCTCTCGCACTCGAACCCTCACGACTCACTTGACTCTTCTTTGCAGCTTTGACTTCTTGCCTTCAAGTCTACTTCCTTTGTCTCTCGTCCCTCGGATGCATTTAAGCTCGCGGCTCGTCCCCAATGTCATCCTTCGCGTATGCCTCGAAGTCGCTTCCCTCGGCCCTTGTCCTTGTTGCCTTGTCCACGGTCCCTCGGATGCTCCATCCTTCACCGGACCTAGAGCCGTCAATTTGGGTTGGGCCCGTCGGGTTGGCCCGCCCCGCCAAACAATTTAAGCGGGTTGAGTTGGAATTTTATCAACCCAAGTCCGCCGTGGGCCGACCCGCCTAGGCCCGCAACCGGCGCGGGTCGGCCCGCTCGGGCTTGGGTTGGCCCGCGGGTTGAAAAACACATGTAAACTAAGTTTTAAGCCAATTTATTATCTTTCTTTGTTATAATTTTCAAATAAAAATAGTACTTTTCATCCAACATAAGTACTCGTTTGTATTCATTTATATTTAAAATACATGTTTATGTATACATTTAATTGTAGAAAACTTTTTCGAAGTAAAAGGTTGAAGATATAAAATATTTTTTAATTTTTTTAAAAAATTTTGATGGGCCCGCGGGTTGGCCCGCCAAACCCGCAACCCGCCTTAGAATGGGTTGGGTTGGAAATTTCCCAACCCGCCAAGTTGGCGGGTTGGCCCGCCCCGCCCCGCCAAATGGTTAGCCCGCCATGGGCCGACCCGCCCCGCCACGGGTTGGCCCGTCTGACAGCTCTAACCGAACCCGAAGCCATCATGATGAGTCATATGTGTATCCTGCAAACCTTCACACTCACATACACATATCAAATAACGAGGATAATCCTAATTTAAACCCTTTACCCAAACACCAAAACACATGGTCACACAGACTATTGGTATTGCTCCAACAATCTCCCCCTTTTTGATGTTTGTAATATGTTTAAGTTAGGGAAAACATATAGCAAATAAACATGCTAAAAAGAAACAATGGACTTACGCTGCCAAGGCTACACACTTGGACTTACACTGCCGAATGGACTTACGTTGCCAAGGCTACACACTTGGACTTACATCGCCGAATGGACTTACGTTGCCAAGGCTATACACTTGGGCTTACACTGTCGAAACAAAATGCAAACATGCATTAGAATATATCACAAGGCTCCCCCTATACAAAAGCACTTAAGGTTTTTCCAACTAAACCTTACTTCTCTCCCTTTTCTTAACATCCAAAAAGCTTTTCAATAATATCTCAATTGTCGAAAACTTGATCATCAAACTAACCCTAAACTCATGTATTTATTCTCCGTGGATCTCATACATCTAAACGAGTTGACTTGGTCAAGAACAAAACTAAAAAACACTTTCAAGCAGGTATCAATCGGCTGCCCCCAAGTACCAGTCGACTGATCCCTTCGACACAACTTTACAGAAGCATTCTGTGGTCGAAAAATACTATTACCAGTCGACTGGTATCGGCACTAGTCGACCGCCCTCATCAAAATGAGCTTACAGAGACATTCTGTGCTCAAAAATATTGTTACCAGTCGACTGGTACCCTATTTCTGTAAAAATTAACCTTTTCTGACCAATTTCAGAAATGCACCAGAAATTTCACAGACCTCCAAAAATTTCTAAATTTTGTAGAGAGATCTATTTTACTCATGTATACTTGGGAAAAATATATTACAAAATGTATCTATCACCAATCCCAAGATTGACACAAAATCTAAAACTAGCTAAATGATTCAATTGAACATTGACCTAAAGTCATAGTTTTGACTTCCTCTTGATGTATTTGCCCATACTTACGCATAATACATCTCTATCATTGATTTATATGGCATCTATACATCCAAAACTAATTATCATGCTATATGACCCTAATGTCATATTTCTTGTATGAAACACAAACTAATTGTGTCAAATCCCTAAGTTTGAGACTCAAGTCCGTCTCCAAATCACTTGGCACATTCCATGGCTCCTCAAGACTCCCAAGTAAAACCTATTTGAGATCCATTTACCATGGGTCTCAAATTGACTCTTTGAGCTCCCCCTAGAGCTTTTAATTTTAGTCACCTCCCTAGGTGACTCATCCACAATTGCTAGGTCATATCGGTGCACCTTCGGTGACACTTAGCCTACAAACCTAACATTTTTAACCTTGGACACCTTGTCCTTGGTTAATTTCTTCTTACCATTAAATGACTTTTCCTTGTCATTTATTGGCTTCTCCTTACTATAGGCATATGCAACCCTAGCATAAGACTTTCCCTTAGTCTTGGAAATACTAAATCGGTATCCCAAATCCGATCTATTATTGTTGGGTCTTTGACAACCCAACACCATACTTAACCCTCTAGATCCAACATTGAATTTATCTAGGGTTTTCTCCAATTGATCTAGGTCCCTAACCCCTAGAGTTGATTTGTCCATCTTGGACATTCCTACACCTACCCTTTCTA
Source organism: Zingiber officinale (assembly GCF_018446385.1). Taxonomy (NCBI): domain Eukaryota; kingdom Viridiplantae; phylum Streptophyta; class Magnoliopsida; order Zingiberales; family Zingiberaceae; genus Zingiber; species Zingiber officinale. Next base: position 408,861 of record NW_024589974.1, on the reverse strand, counting down.
GGCATGTATCTCCCCTTCTTGGGATTAATGTCTTGGTTCTCCTTAGGTCTACCATTTCAAGATTTATCATGAATGGTTATACTAGGGTTATGATCTACAATTACCCTATTCCTATCATGATATCTAAATCCAAAAAATTTCATTTCTACATAATGATAATCATTATTTTTCCTAGCATGCATGGAGGAATTTAAATTTGACTTCAAATTTAAATTAGGGTTTACCTTACCCTTTACCTTTGGAGTTCCCTCTTGACATGAGCCTTCATTCTTCCTCCACTTCTTTTCCCACATCTTCAAATGTGCTAGCTTCTTGAGCTTTCCCTTCTTGGGGCATTTGATGTGGTAGTGGTCCTTCTCCCCACACGTGAAGCATCTAATGCACATTGCCCTCCTTTGGGCTTCTTCATTCCTACAACACTTGTTAGTGTTTAAATTGTTGGATCGAAAGCGCTAGAGGGGGGTGAATAGCGCTCGTGGCTTTCACTTTTCGTTTCGAAAATCTTACAAGTAACGCAGCGGAAATAAATGAAACAATCAACACACAGAAGACTCCAAGATTTATTTGGTTCGGAGCCTAGGGCGACTCCTACTCCAAGGCCCGCGATCGTTGATCGCTTACTGTGAGCAACAACTATATCGCGCAAAAGTTTGTACAACTAAGAATTACAATAAGTGCAATAATTGAAGTAAACTTATACTGACGACAGAATCTTAAGATCGCGGAGTTCCGGGTCGTTAGAAACTTGTAGCTGCACTTCAGGGTGTTTTTGAGGCAGCGCGTTGTAGCTTGATCGCTTGGAAGATGATGTCTTGAGCCTCTGCCTCGAGCCCCTTTTAAACAGTACTGGAGGTGCCTCCAAGCCTGTCCGACGCGCCTCCAGGCCGCCGAGTCGCACGCGTTGATCAACTTTGATCTGGTCGCACCTTATCCCATTGAAGGCACCTCCAAGCTGCTCCAAGGCGCCTCCAACACCTGGTCCAAGGCGCCTCCAGTGACCTTTGAGGCGCCTCCAGCGTCTCTGGACAACTGGCTTCGGCTAGCACCCGAGGCGCCTCCAAGCCCCATGGAAGCGCCTCGGACACTGTTCATCTGAGGTCTAAATTGCTTCTGTGTTCCTGCAAACATGTGTTAGTCCCAAACACAAACCCTGTAAAACAAAGTTAGCACAGAAACAATATGATAAATATAATCGACAGTCGTCGGACTGTCCGGGTCTGACTTCCGATTTCCATCCGGAAATCCTAGGTCGACCCGACGCCTACTGCTCCCTCTACGGGGAACGCATCCTCACCTATTCCACTCAGGAGATTTACCTGTTGTTAGTGCGATCATCCAGATCGACTAGACTTTTACTCAGCGTTCGAAGCTTCCGGACTTTCTGCTGGACTTCCGCTTCCCAGCTCGTCCAGTCTTTCACCTGGTTCGCGACACCAGGACTTTCCACCTAGGGTTACCCCCCAGGACTTTTGCCTGAAGCTCTCGACCCGCCAAGACTTTCCGCATAGGGTTACCACCCCCTATGACCTAGGGTTACCACCCCCTAGTATTTTCCACCTACATAACCGCAGCTAGGACTTTCCTGAAACACTCAATTAAGTACGTTCGATCACAAAACAACTTAACTTTGAATTCCTTTGCCATTATCAAAACAACGGTCGATCGTCGGATGCTTCCCGCACCAACATAAATTAACTTAAATGAGTTTAGGATTTACTTCTTTCTTACCCAATGGACACCTACTCTTGTAGTATCCCTTTTCATTACAACCGAAGCACACAATGTGATCTTTTGACTTACTTCAATGGAGATGCTCACTAGGTTGACTACTTCCAAGACCTCTTCTTCATCCATCTTGGAATATTCTTCAATTCTTGAGGATGTAGATGATGCCTCATCTTCCTTCTCCTCCTCGGGTATTGAGCATGGCTCAACTTCCGGTTGCTCCACCTCCTCTCCTTGAGCAATTGAACCCATTTCCATGGGCTCTTCTTCTTCTTGTGTAGGCATAAGTTCTTCTCCTAGAATCATCTTTACCTTGCTCCACAACTCATAGGCATTCTTGTATTCACCTACACGACTTATCATGTTAGAAGGCAAAATTTCAATTAACATTGATATTACCTTATCGTTTGCCTTTGACTGTGATGTTTGCTCCTCCGTCCAATATCGCAGTCGGAGTTTCTTCCCTTTCTTGTCTTTTAGGACTTCAAATGATTCCTCGACGACCATCATTGTGTCCCAATCCATCTCGAAGAAGTTCTTCATTTTCACCATCCACAAGGTAATGTCCCATAAGCTTCCTCCTTCATACTTCGGCGGATCAATCAAGTCAGTTATCTTCTTAGCCTCCTCGACGGCTAGTCCGACGAAGAGCGGCCTCACTTGATACCACTTGTAGCGGATCTTGCGGCCGGTTAGAAGGGGTTGAATAGGTGTGACCCCAAATCGTTCACTTCCTAGGTATTCGTTAGTGCACAAGAGGAAATATAATAACAAATATAAATACGAATACAAATATAAACAAGAAAGAAATGCAAACTACTAATACGTTTGTTTACGTGGTTCGGAGATAACTTGCTTCTACTCTACGGCTGTCTGTAAGGTGGACGATCCCTCAATCTGTCGGTGGATTAGTCCCTAGAAACTCTGGCTATCTCAAACCTCTTTGTGGGTCGGGTGGAGAAATCTCACCACAACACTCACCAAGAACACTTGGACACAAGAGGACCTTGAGTACTTAGTGACTACTAATTAGGCTTTAAGTAAGTCTAATTTTGTCACCTTGGCCGTCCATCCCAAACTCCTTCTTATAGAACTTGGAAGAAAACAACCCTGCTATTTTACCATTACCAGTCGACTGATCCTTACACCAGTCGTCTAGTGTCAGCCCAACGACTCTCTCAACGGCTCTCTACCAGTCGACTGGTCCATGAACCAGTCGATTGATCCCAGCCATTTCGGACATGAACCTCTTTGTGCTCACCACCAATCGACTAATCCCAGTGCCAGTCGACTGGTACAACCCTAAGCTTAGGGTTCCCCTTCCTGAGTACATTTCTCTCACACTCGGACCCTCACGACTCACTTGACTCTTCTTTGCAACTTTGACCTCTTACCTTCAAACCTACTTCCTTTGGCTCTCGCCCCTCGGATGCATTCAAGCCCGTGGCTCGTCCCCAATATCATCCTTCACGTATGCCTCGAAGTCGCTTCCTTCGGCTCTTGTCCTTGCTGCCTTATCCACGGTCCCTCGGATGCTCCATTCTTCATCGGACCCGAAGCCATCAAGCAGAGTCATATGTGTATTCTGCAAACCTGTACATTCACATATACATATCAAATAACGAAGGTAATCCTAACTTAAACTCTTTGCCCAAACACCAAAACACATGGTCGCACGGACTATTTGGATTACTCCAATAATTACTTTCTATGAAAAATAATTATTTGAAATATATACAGACTTGTATGCTGCCTATACAACCCCTAGAAAAAATTTTACTTTTTTTTTATATTTGGTCTCATTTTATTTACCGTATTTTTGATGTGATCAAAGCGGGAGAAATTATAAGGGTTAAATTAAGGAGAGATTGCAACATTTTGTTTGTACTTAATTGTAAAATTTGTTGTTTTAAAGTTATTTTAAATCATTCATTGATTATTTATCCTAACTGTAACTCGAGTTGATGCACATCAAAAAAGGAGATATTGTAAGTACTCGGGGTAGTTTTGATCTGATCAACCGAGTTAAGTTAGATCTTGTGTATGTTTGATGTCTTGTGTCTAAGTGTGCAGAAACTTATTAACACAAGAAGTCGAGCAGAAAACGCAGCGAGCGAAAAAGATGGCATGGGAAGGAAGTCGACGAGCTCGATGCATCCGAGAAACGAGGAGTTACGGAAGATTACATTAGTGGAGAGAGAAGGATTCGCACAGTAACTCCAATGGATGAGAAGCCGCGGAGGAAGTCTACTCAAGGAGAAGACTAGAGTTGGGTTCAGGTGAGTTCAACTCTAGACTGTCAAAGCATCATTCAAGAGAGCAGAACGAAGAATGATCAATGCTGAGATTGACAATTTGAATGAAGAGTGCTTGAGACGCCTCAGATGGGACTGGAGACACCCCGGATGAACAATAGCCAAGACCCCTCGCGTCAACTCAAGGCACCTCAAATGAGATTGGAGCCATTGTCGCGGAGATAAGTAATGGAGTCCACATCAACCGCATTAAGGCACCTCTATCAAAATTGAGGCACCTCCGATGAATTGAGGCGCCGCCATTCAACAAGATCAGCTGAACGTTAGTAAATTTCTTCCTACTGGAGGCACCCTTGATCAATGGAGACACCCTGAATTACCACGTCAGCAAAACAATTATTTCTACTAGTGCACTATAAATACTGTCCTACAGCTAGGAGTTCAAACAACACATATATTTGCATGTCCATCTTGTTCTTCAAAGTTTGTACTCAACCACTATAAGAGATTACTTTGTCTTTGACCTTAATCGAAGTTCTTTTTTAGTGAACTTTCTACTATCTTAGATTAATAACCAACCAAATTACAATCAAGTAAAACTTTACCTCTTACTTTATATTTTTATCAATTTTTTTTAATTAATTAATTTATATGTCCTTACTAGTACAGCCGTAAGAGAAAAAATGTTCTAATTTAGATTTCAGACTATTCACTCTGGTCTAATCGATCCATCAGATCAACAATTAACTTGAATTAAATTTAAAAGAGTTGGCCCAACTTAATTTGAGCTCGTCGTGAGCTACACTGACTTGACCAGAGCTCCATCTTAAATCGGACTAATCAGGATGACCGAGTCCTAAACCTACCACGTGACACCTGCCACAATTGAAGAAGAAGTTCGTGAAGCCCTTTATCAAAGTTCAGCAGAGAAGCTTGTTCAGGCTTCTAAGGGAAAATAACAAAAACCGTATCACAATCAAAAGTTCGTTAGCGTCTCTGTATAGGTGGTGAAGTAGACTACGATTAGAATTTTCAAATGAAAAAAGGAAGTCGTCTATTTTAAAATCAGTCAACACCGAGATTTAAAAAGAAAAACTTTGTTAGCTAGAACTTTGCAATAATAAGGTTTGAACGTGTAACAAATTGGTCGTTGCCGTCGTTGGTAGATGTGGAATTCGATTCAAATGAAGGTCGTCAAATTCCATTTTTGTCTCTAGTCTCCGCCTTGGAAATTTGGAATGCTTTGCGTGACTGGCTTTTGTTCATACGCTGGCAAAAGCCATCGAATGGGGGATGCTTTATCGGTAGTTGACCCAACCCTGGAGTGTTTGAAATCTTAGGGAAAGACGCTGCCGCCTCAATTAATTTCTCTGGACAACGTTGCACACGCAGGCGCAGCCGCCTTGGGGTTTGGATTAGTCAAATGTCAATTTTGGAGGAAGCAATCGAATTTCGGGTTAGTTTCGATGGCCTCTCTGTGGCGTCGCCACCTACCCTTTTACGATTCGCTGACCGACGTAGATTAGATACGGGGACACCACGTGCTTAATCATCCTTAAACGTGATCATTTATGTTTAATGCAATTAAAAATAATAATAATAAAATGCTGCGTGCTATGTAAAAATAGTATTTAAGAGTAGAGGCATTCAATATTCACTTTCACGGAAATATTAAATATTCACTTTCAAATTGTTTCTTAGATTCATCGTCTCCTAAAACTCTTTTTGAAGACTCATCCGGCAATTTATGAAAGGGCGCACATAAAAATTTAAATTTATCAAAAGACATATACTACTTTGATATTTACCAAAGAGCATATATTTTTAAATGCATTTCCTATTTTATCCTCTTGATAATTTGACTTTTTCTACTATTTTTCTTTTCTTCACTATATTTCTCTCTTCTCTTTCTTTTCTGACGGCAGAAGATAGGAATAACATTAGTCAATTTTTAATCACATTTTAATACATTTGAAGAAGTCAAAATAAATAATGGACACCATATTTGGACTCCTTGTAATTTTAGAAATCCACAGGAACTGAAATGGGTGCAATCGGAACTTTCTAGGTCGATCAGTGAGTTTTGACCGAAACTCACTGATCGACCTAGAAAGCTCCGATTGCACTCATTTCAGTTTCTATGAATTTCTAAAATTGCAAGGAGTTAAAATATGGTGCTCATTATTATTTTTAGCACTCCTAGTGGTGGACCAGAGGTTTTGAAAACTCTAAATCTATTTTTATTTCTTTTTTTTTATTTTTTTATTTTTTTTTGTTACTATGCCTGATATGGGGAGATATCAGGCCCACATTGGGCCTGATATGAAGAGATATCAAGCCCAACGTAGGCATGATATCTCTTCATATCATGCCTAAACAAAAAAAAAAGACACCATATTAGAACTCCTTGCAATTCTTAGAAATTCATAGAAACTAAAATGAGTGCAATCGGAACTCTCTATGTCCATCAGTAGGTTTTGACCGAAACCCACTAATCGACCTAAAAAGCTCCGATTGCACCCATTTCAGTTCCTGTGGATTTCTAAAATTGCAAGGAGTCCAAATATGAAGTCCATTATTTATTTTGGCTTCTTCAAATGTATTAAAATGTGATTAAAAATTGACTAATGTTATTCTTATCTTCTGCTGACAGAGAAGAGAGAGAAGAGAAAGAAATATAGTGAAAAAAAAGAAAAATAATAAAAAAAGTCAAATCATCATAAGAGTAAAATAGGAAATGCATTAAAAAAAATGTGCTCTTTGATAAATACCAAAATAGTATACGTCTTTTGGTAGATTTAAATTTCCACGTGCACCCTTTGGTAAATTGCCGAAACTCATCCATGCAACCAACAAACACATTATGGCAACTCTAATCACTTCGAAACTATTAAAAAATATTAATCAATTCTTTTTAATGAAATGAAAAGAATCAGTTTGACTGAATTTAAATTTACTTATCAGATTTATTCATACTTTGTTAAATTTATGGGCCTTAAGCTATAATCAAACTTGGCTCATGAACATTAATGAGCCGAATTTACTGATTTTTAAAATCAGGGTAACTAAGATCTTGTCAATCAAATAGCGAAGCTTATTCATAAGCATCTGTTTATCAAACAATTATATCTTCTATAACAGCATACCATAATTATCATCTGTATCAAAAGTACAAGATCTTGAAAGATTTTATATTAAACTCATATCTGTAACCAACTTCAATCAATCGAAAAATGCCCAATGAACCGGACACAAACCAATAAGCGTTTAAAGCGCACCACCACCAGGAATTATGATGAAAAACACGAGTCCAGAAATCATGAGTGTATTCCCAGTCCAGTGTACAAACTAGAAGTGGGAGAAGAAATCAACGATATGATTCTTGACGCTTGGGTTTGCTTTGAACAACTGCTTCTATTTTCTCGAGGACGTCAGGTGTCAGCAGCGGAAGAACCTCAAGAGCCTTTAAGTTCTCTAATATCTGAATCAAGACATCATAATGTTGCAATTAAAACCAGGGGCGAAAATATATAAACAGTCATTGGTTACTGAACTGGACATCAAAAAAAACTCAAGTGCGGAGATGATTTTGCTAATGGATGAACAAACAATGAATGAATCAGAGAGGCTACTACTGGCTATCTTAAAGCAATGCAAGTATTGGAAATATGACTTCTCTGAGGAGAAATAGAGTAAAATTGGTTCTCATTAATCCCAGCTTCGAGGAGATATAAAGTACAAGCAATAGAAGAAAACTACATGATCTATTCTTTGATCTCAATCATGTCAAGAATTTGGTTGAGAACGTCCTGTTGGAAATTCAGTGCTATCTGAAGATGAATCTAACACAAATATAATGTTTAAGTTTCTTCCTTTACACTAGGCTCTATATCTTGTTTCAAACTTCTTTCATCTCTATATCATATTTTTTTCAACAAATCATTTTATTTATTTATTTTTTCATACAGTTGATCTGCGGGAAAGGTTCAAGACTAAATATCAACTAACAGGACTTATTTCTCATAAATTATAAATTAATTTCATATGCTAAGCAAGGCATGCCCAATACCTGACTCTCTTTGGTGGCCCCTGTGATTACTGTGGAAACATTTGGATTTGATGCACACCAAGCAATTGCAAGTTGAGATAAAGGAACCTCCAGTTCATCAGCAATTAGTTTCAACCCTTTAACCTTTGCTAGCACGTCATCAATCAGTGATCTGCTAGCAAGATTCTACAGGGCACAAAATTAAGTATGAGATTCCGAATGATCAAAGCTGTTGGAAATTACTGATAGAAAAAGATGAAAGGGTACAAAAAGCAATATCAGTTAAGCAGTTTATTTAAAAGTGGTAGGAGAAAATCCAAATGAGCATGATTGAGTTTTACAATGTAGGCGGGGGAAAATATTGTCATTAAAAGTTAGCTGTTTCTTTGTACAATCCCATGCCCTACAAAACTTGTTAGAATTAATATTAAAACAAAATAAAAAGGCATCTGCAAGGAGGTCAATGATAGCCTTTTCGTAGAACTATATAAATATCAATATAATATTAACGAGAAAATTGCTGATAGATGTTGAACTCAAGTTACTTCCTGATCCTGTCATGTGTAATACATACCTTCAGGAGAATAAAACTCACCAACACTGATCAAGTTAACCAATAAAAAAAAATGCATAGTTGTATTTATGAGTAAATGTACACATTCCATTTCACCTTATAATTGTCAAGAGCAAACCGGCTATCAGAAGGTATGTTTCCTTTACTATATTTTCCAGTCAGCACTCCTGATGCTAATGGACTCCATGTGGTGAGACCCAGGCCATATGTGTCGTACAGAGGGAGGTATTCTGATTCAACCTGTATGAATATTCAAAACATGTTAAACTTAAATTTCACTAATTAAAAAATAGGAAATACCGAAATAGTAACAATATTTAGATCTAAAACATCTTAGAAAGATTGTAGTCAGGTTGTACTTAAGGACTTCACCGATGTAGTCAGTTTCCAATTTTCTCATTTGAATCATTAAGCTTGTGAACAAAAACCCTAAGGCTAATTTTCTCATTTGTATTCAAGCTTGTAAATGCCATTCCTCTTGAACTGAAAATAATGTTATATTTTCTTCCATCTTTATCTTATTCATATAGATTATTCTTCTTGATATATGAGTACACAAAGCTTGTTTCGTCTTTGGAAAATACCACATTCTACTACGAGAGAATTTTCATCACATCTAGTTAATTTTCTTAGAAAAATCTCAATGCTAAAATCTCAGACCATGAAGAGTGAATTAAAAAATCATTTGGAATGGTAACTTTTTACTGCCTTTATTATTGATGAGAATATAGATTTCTTTTCTCATTTTTAGCTTAAGCATGAGGCTAGGTTGTTGGTCCCCATGGTTGTTTTGATGTGATCAATCAAGTTGGGTTAGATCCTGTTTGGTTTTGATCCCTGTGTCTAAGTGTGCAGGAGTTTAGGAGCGCAGGAAGTCGAGCGGAAAACGCAGCTAGCGAAAAGGACAGCACGGGAAGGGAACTGGCGTGCTCGGTGCGTCCGAAGGACGAAAGAGTTGCGGAAGAGTACACCGGTAGACGAAAAGAACGTGCACGACGTTCGAGAGACGAGAAGCCGAGGCGGAAGCCTGCTCGAGGAAAAGGTCGAAAATTGGATTCGGATGAGCCCTATTTCGGTTGGCTTGCAATCACCCAAGCTATCGGGACTTCGGAAGAACAAAAGAAGTCAAAAGGAGCTGGAAAAGCAAGCTAAAGGCGCCCTCAACGAAGTGTTGGAGGCACCTCGACTGCCTACAGGCATGAGGGCGCCCTCATTGCCTTGAGGGCGCCCTCCACATTGTCCAAGGCGCCCTCAACCCAGTCTACTTGACTGTTTCGTAGTTGGATAAAGTTTTATCCAATGCCTCGGCTGGAGGCGCCCTCAACCTCTTGGGAGGCGCTCTCAAGACTCGAGATAGGATTTCCAAGAGCTATATAAAGGCCCCTGGAGCTAGGAAATTAAATATTCAACTCTGTATTCAATTCCTAGCAACGCTTAAGAGCTTTCAGTGTGTAAAAGGCTTCTCCGCCTTCAAAGAAGGAGATTCTGTCTAAGATGTTCAACCGCCTTGGATTAACTACCACCTAGGTTGTAACCAAGTCAAATCCCTAAGTCTTCTTTCTTTCTTTTCTGTTATTTGATTTTATTTTACTATTACTATTTTAAGAGTTGAAAGTACGAGGAGGGTATATTTTGTTTTGCAGGCAATTCACCCCTCCTTCTTACCGGCCCCGCTGCACCAACATAGGCAACTTAAATTGTTACTCTGCCACTAAATATAATCATGTCCTACATCAAATCCATACAAAGTCAAGAAAGAACCAATACCAAGAAAACAAATCATACACAAACAAAGTCTACTTTTGATCATAAAGATTACTCTCAATTCATAAATTCAAATAAAACAGAAAAAGGAAAATAAGCAGTATAATCTCTTGAAGAGTATCACAATTAGCATTCATATATTTTATGGTGGATTGTTATCATCATAACTACTAAAAATAAATTCAGCATCAGCAAAACTTTAAAATAGATAAGCTTAGCATTTCAACTCAAATTCATTACAAAGCTTATCAGCATTAAATGTCAACATCACCTGAAGCCTCATTTATTTCCACCTAACACTGAATTAAATATTATTCATCAACATTAAAGGAAATATATTGAGGATCCAGACTATGTCTATTGTATCCCTGCAGTATCATTCTCTAGGGCAAATTCATTGATCAAATAATAGTCTTGAAAATTATCACACTGTAGAATTCTCACTTGAGATAAACTATAACACGACAAAGTACAAAAATCAAATAGTTTCTCCGGTGATGCATGCTTGTAAAAAGAGAACTGATGTATATGGAACTCCTTTCCAACAGAGCGGTAAATATCTCAGCAATTCATGAGAAAACCAACTCTCTCTCTTTCATTTGACCACTGATAATTAAATCAAATGAGGGGATGAATGAATCAGCTAGCAGTTTCAGCAAATGTCGAAGTAAAACCAGAGATTTTACCACAAAAAGATGATGAAATGGCGCGAGACTTCAGATAGGGCAACAGAAACCTCGAGATCTGACTACTAGTGTATTAAAAGCAGAATCTTTTCAGGCAATAAAAAATCAAAAGTGGCAAATCAAGCAGAGTACTGTATCTACTCAAAACGCCCGAGATTAGATCATATCGGAATGAGTAACCTTGTGGCGGGAAAGAAGGTTGTATTCCGGCTGCTCGACGATGGGGCCGACGAGGTCGAGTCGTTGAGCGACGGCCCAGGCTTCGGTGATTTGCTGAGAGGTCCACTCGGAGGTGCCCCAGTAGAATGCCCACCCCTTGTCGATGATGTGGTTCATGGCGCGGACGGTCTCCTCGATAGGTGTGGCGGCGTCGGGGCGGTGGCACAAGAGGACGTCGACGTACTCCATGTCGAGGCGGCGCAGCGAGGCGCGTGTCCCCTCCACGAGGTGTTTGCGGGAGAGGCCCTTGTCATTGGGGCCGGGACCGCCCCAGAAGAGCTTGGTGGAGATGACGAGATCGGAGCGGCGCCAGCCGAGCTCGCGGATGGCCTGGCCCATGATCTCCTCGGCGCGGCCGTTGGCGTACACCTCGGCGTTGTCGAAGAAGTTGACGCCGTGGTCGCGGCAGCACTGGAGCAGGGCCTTGGCCTCCTTTACGTCGAGCTGGTTGCCGAAGGTGACCCACGCTCCATACGAGAGCTGGCTCACCTTGAGACCCGATCGCCCCAAGTTCTTGTACTGCATCTTGCCCTAATCGTCTTCCTCCTCCTCCGAAGAGATATCCGATCTGCTTCTCGCTTGCTTCTCGCTTACTTCTCACAGGGGAAACACAAACACACACCCACACACACACAATTAAAAATTGAAAAAAAAAAAAAAAAAGGCAAAAAGCGAAAATTTTATTGATGTCTTAATCTGAAGCGATTAGGGCTTAGCGTTCCATTTAGGGAATCAAACCGCTGCAGACTGTAGACGCACATGGAACGGTCTACCCGTGTCAGAAAGTTTTTGTTTGATTGGTTGAAGTAATGTGGGTCCGGAAACCAATCCAATGAAAGGAAGGTAAAAAAGACCGGTGACCGTACGAAAAGGAACCCGCGAGGCGTCGGCATATCGCTGTCACAAGGCTGGTGTAGAATCGAATTTACCGGTGTAGTGGCGTGGTCGTGTTGGTGCTGGAAAGAATGATTTTGTTTATAAATTAATTTAAAACTTATTTTATGGAATTTTAATAATGTTTTTATGTGGATGGCGAGTTAAATTAATATTATAATTATAGAAAAGGATGATTAGTCATCCGAAATGTCAATTACCATTATTACACAGAGAGATAAATCAATTTATAATCAAACTAAAATAAAAAAAATAATAAATCCGACTACGAAATTTTTATATGATAAATTAAGAAGTATATGTAGTGTACAGTCAAAGTTTAATATCTTTTAGTTACGTGTATCATGTGAAAAAAAATTATTATAAATATATTATAATTAGAAATTAAATCATAAATATCTAATTGATAATTTGGATGATCTACTACTATACTCGCAGTGTAGGAGCATAATCAAATTAAATAAGCAAGAAGATGGAAGGAATTTTTATCTAGATGATATGTATCCATACAAAATTGACCTCATATTTTTTTTCCTTATAAGTCTAACCATCCCCAATCCAATTAGGCATTATATGAGAACGTTAAATGAATGAATATTAAATATATCAGACAAGTTGCATGAGTAGTCCAAACTTTAAAAATAAATTAATATATGAATATTAAATATATTAGACAAGTTGCATGAGTTGTCCAAACTTTAAAAATAAATTAATATATTTATTATAATTTTATTTTTAATACAGTACGAAAGGACTAAAATCTAACCTATCAAAATAGATATTTTTTAATTTTTAAAATATATTCTAATTTTTAGAATTATTAAAGATGACCATATAATATCATACTTCATAAATTAATTATATCTTTTTTATATATTTTCATATTTAATTTTTAAAAATCATCTCTCTATATATTAATAATTAATTATATTTCTAAAAAGGCATAGATTAAACCCTTTAAATTCATTTTCTAACTTGTCATATTCGGACCAAATTTACCTTTTTTTAAATAATCAAATAAAAAATAAAATATATCATTTTATTTTATCTTCATTTTCTTTTTTTTTTATTCTACAATCGTCCCCATTAAAATATTACTTATTACTCCACACCAAAAGTTCTAATTAAAATCTAATATATATATATATATATATATATATGAAATGCAATGAGTCTAATTAGTACACCATAAATTCAAATTTTTAAAATGGTTGTATTGCAAAATTAAAAATAAGCAAGCAGCGAATTGTCTATTTTAAACATAAATTTGAAACATTTTTAGACAATGTTAACACATCCTCAAACTAATTTGATTAAATATACAAAACATTTCTTTTGTTTCTGCTGAACATTTATCACGCATATATTCTTCTCAAATCTTGAAAACTCTCTTCTTCCTATTGAAGACCATTGGAACCTTCATCATCTCAATTCAGCTTACAAGACAATTCATGTTACTACAACAAAGATCGACATTTTTTGCCAAAGCATGTAGCTATACAACAATATAGTATAAGAGAAAGGAGTATTATTATGTCATTCCCTCTGCCAGCTCTTCCATTCTGTCAACTGGACCAATATCAACTAGAACTAAAGAATGTTAACTATAAAACAACAAACAGCAGTGGCAACCTAATGACAAGAATGCTGATGCACATCCCATCCCTATCGACTTCACTATGACGACCCTAAACATCTATAAAACTGAAGCTTCTTTTTTACAATCTGATGGGTGAATGGAAACAAAGAATGACAAAGAATGGATTTACAGTATTCGAGATCAATAAATATCAACCACTGGAAAGGCACAGTAAAAACCCTAAAGCCTCACTCTAAAAAATGGAAGGCTGGGTTTTGGAGGAGCTCCTCAGCTAGTCTGACCTCCGAGAAATCTTTTGCATGTAAAGAAGTAGACAAGTCATCGATTGAGAAGGGAATGCTGCATCCAATATACACAAAGGATATTGAGTTACTATGAAATATAAGTATTAGGTTCAGGAACTTATTTAAAGAAGACTTCTTTTACCTAGAGTTGTCTTCTAACAAGTACGAACTGCTTTCTGCACTGTTAGAATCTTCTGTCATGAGTACCCGCATGTTTGAAAGAACCTTCAAAATTGCATCAGACTAAACATTCAAGAGCCACTATTTACAGTAACTAAAGATCTAACCTTCAATAAAAAATCAAAAATAAAAAATCAAAATTAAGTCTCTGACAGCAGAGATTTGTTTCATTCAATAGTTTTTTTTTTCATTTTTGAAAAAAAAAACAAAAACAGTTTTGTCTAAATTACACTAGATTGAGAACATAATCTCTGAAGAGGCACTATAAAGGAAAGAATTACTAATAACTGAATACCTCTGAAGAGACACTCTTTGTGTCGTACTTGTCATCCCAGTACTGTTTACAGATTCTATAAAGTTGATGCGCACTAAGTACCTGTATAAGGAAAGAAATTACATTAGACATACCATGATACAAAATCATTCCCACTGCAACAACTAAAAGAACATTTCCACATTGAAAGATATTCCTTTGCTCTTACCGGACACAGATCGTGAACTATCTCATCATAGGAAATCCTAGACTTCTGGAATATGACCTGAATATGATATAAAACACAACATGAGAAGCATAATGGTTTTGCTCTTCAACAATATTGAAGAGCCAGTCTTAGTCTCTTGGACCTTGCTGCTTTTAAATTGGAATTTCAATTCTACCAGTCATGCTTCAGAATGATTTCATCTCAACAAGAAAGATGCAATTGTTTGCTTTTGCACTATATTGGGCCTAGCAGGGCCATCTATGGCCGAAATATCAAATGAAACTGTATTTTAGAGTTTTTGGATTATTTTTAGTATGATAACAGCTGGGACAACAAAGGGCTGCTAATTTCTCACAAGTGGAGGTCATTCTGCATTCTAGAGACACCAAACTTGGATTTAATATTCTGACCATGCATAAGAATGGTCTCTAACCGTATCCAGGGGTTTTTAAAGGCACTTGTGATCCCAACAAGTTTATAGGGCTCTTATGATAGTAAAATCAGAAGTAACGTCCTGGAGAAGGCAAATGCAGCATAGCAATAGTGGAAGCAATGATGAAATCAATAATAACAAGATGAAATTGTGATTAACTATCCAAGCATGAGCACATCATGACTTGTAGATATATAACAGAAGCTTCAATCATATTGAAGAACCAAGTTTAGCTTAACTTTGTAGTTTAGATGCAGTAATCTTCTGCATCTCCTGCTAGATAATGTTTGCAAACAGTTCATGATTCCAGAAAGGATTAATTAGTGTACACAACATAAAATTATGTTGTTGCAATTGCAGCACCCAATTTATTATTATTATTATTATTGCATTTGCATACACTAACTTCTCATCTATTCAATTATGATCTGACTTGTTAATTTTAGCTAATTGGACTTAAAGTAGAGTTGATATATGGATTTTATCAGTGAACATGCGTGCAATATCATCAACTGGGCTTCTACCAATAATTAATCAAGAGTCATTCTTGGGGCGTATTATTTATCAAACTGGAATTTGGATCATGCAGAGTTCAATCAATGTTTCCTGAGAAACTCTACAATAAGCTACCTTTACCTTAACAAATTTGCTAGCAAACTTACAGCATTATTATGATAATGGAAAATGAATTACAACTTCAGAAAGATGCAGTATAATCATGCAATAGTCAGAGCCTTTTGGATGGAGCATTTCATAGTGAGAAACTTCTGAGATTAGATATGAAGGCATCTCTACGTCACTAGTAAAAATTCAGAAGCTTTTCTCATACTGAATTGATAGTCTTCCTACTTTAGCTCAACTTTGCAGTTTAGATGCAGATTATTCCATTATATACGGCTACATAGTTGATATGTTTTCATGATTTCAAGAACACAACTTCGAAGGCCTACACCGGCCAACACTGACAAAGCACTAAAAATCACATTTAAGGATCACGATGTATATAGGGAAAACCATAGTTACTAAGGACAAGAACATATAATTAAATAGACGGGAAAATTTATATGCTAGACATGGCATTATAAAATGACAAAAAAAAAAGAGGTCTAATTGTAGATTCAAAACTAGAAGAAGAAAATCATGACATCCATTACATCATTTGCCTCAATCTATTACAGTGGCACAGTCTTTTGCTTCACAGGAGCACATGTTTCTTACCCAAAAAGTGGATTAACTAAAAGATAATTTACCTAGCAATTATTGGTACTTATGTTGATATAAGAGGTTATATTTTGTCTTTAATAGAAACTATGCTCAGTTTGAAACCAAGATTACATAGTCAACATTTGAATTCAGAACCAAAACATAAACTCTCTGGTAATAGGCCCTTGGAAGTAGTCATAACAACATCATACGTAATGGTGCACTAGATGATACAAGTAACTACATACCAAGAAACCAACAGCCTGTCTTATGTGCTTAAGCTCATCCCAGGATGATCCAGCATACTGCAATAAGCAAAAGTTCAGACTGGATTATCAGAATACAGTAGATAACTCATATTATATTATTACCTCAGATTTTGCTTTTGCACACCACAATTCCAACTCAGCTAAACCAGATTTAACATACTCTCCGCTGTTGAAGGAACAACATTCACGCCGAAGAAGTAAACTGGCACAAGAAAGCAGTTACTCATGTGTTTGTACTTTGTAGCAAATAATTGATATAACTACAATTAGTTACCTGTTAAATAATTGTACATTTATGTATGAGAAAATTTGTGTATTCATCTTCTGAATGAGAATAGAAGGCACCTGAAAAGAACTAGGGTCATCCTTAAGTTTCAAAGGATTTAACAGTTAGTTCCACATCAGATAAGATAGTTTACACAGTTCTCTTGCAACATCTTAAGAAGGTCATCCAAACTCTCAACAATGGTCTTCCAGTGATTACTTTGTCCTTGGTTTCCAAATGAACGCCCAGAGCCACGCAGCATAATTACCCTTGTTGTTCTTGGAGCCTAATTGCAAAATAAAAAAATATCATCAATGATTCAATCAATAGATGCAAAGGATTAATAAAAAAAAAACAGAAACCCTTCACTAGGGAACAGCTTATTAGCAAAACCTAGGGCACCTTGAGATCCAACACAAATGACAGGCGGAACTTAGTTATAATTTACCAGAAACATAATAATATCAACAATGAAATTGACAAAAACATTTAAATTCTAGTGATAATGAACCTTATAAAATGTCAAAACATGTATGGTGTATTTGTTTCATGGAATGGAATTTATAGGGGAAAAATAATTATACCCATGGAATGCAAAAGACCTAAAATAGAATAGGAATATGTATTTATTAGTTTGGTTTAGTTTGTTTCATAGAATGGATTAGATGGTTCATAAATTGATTTCACCACTTCTGTGGTATTTAAGCAATTGAAAATTTTGCTGACCACCAATAACTATTCTGACATCAACAGCCACAACATTTCTAGATTGTAGCAAAAGGTGATTACGCTCACCCCAAGCGCCCTTCACAGCCCATCTCCAAATTATGTGAAGGGAGGTAAATCGGGGTCGGTTATAAGCCGACCGCCAAATGGCTAGGGGGTAGGAGAAGTTTTTTTCCCTGAGGGCACGCGTGGAAATTGATTCATGCCCCATTGTAGCAAATTTACCACCCTCTAACCATTTGGGCACCCCGTGGAGACGCACAACATTTCTAGATGACTTATAGTGTGGATTTTTTACTGTAGCAAATGTTAGAGGCTACAACTATAGCCACTTATCTATATGCATTACATTTGTTCCTAGAATAAACAAGAAATAGAATAATTATCCTTCAGGTCAAATGAAATAGGCAAAAATAGAAGTAATTATTCATTAATTTAGTTTATGGAAAACAACAATTTAACATATTAGAATAAAAATTCCTACGTTTGATATAAGAAAGCTAAGAAGCGTTAAGTGGGATAACAAATCTAAAAGAAGTGGCATTCTAGGTTCATTGTGCAACCAAGCATAGGAATAGCCATTCTGTTAAAAGTCAGGGAGGCAATAGCTATTCCTGCAAAACTAACCAAGCAGTTGCTACATTAGGAACTTAACTTCCGTGCAATTAGAATATACACTACAGATAACAGATGCATAATACCTGTATACACAATGAAAGCAAAGAAGATAAGTCCTTTTTCACATTGTCTCGAATCATTCCATACATCTTCTCCACAAAAGCTGTTAGCTGTTGCTTGAAAAGCAAGGCAGGGTATTTTGCTTCAACTTGGCGCACAACATCCAGGCCATCCACAGCAATGTTGGTAAAAGATGCCGAAGAACGAAATGACTGATGATGAATAATTTACAATTAGTTCTTATCCAACAAACTACTCCAAAGATCAAGAACAATCTAGACGCCCAAAACAGTCACATAATAAAACAGAGCATCAGTAAACACAGCTGTTATGACATACTTGAGTCATTCTCCCAAATAATGATGTGGGAGCAGGAGGTTTTCGATGTGGATTAGCTCCAGCTGCACCAGGAGGCTTAATGCTTTTTTGCAACAAGAACAATAAACTCGAAGCATTTGATAGCCAATAAGCAAGATGATCATTAGACTCTTCATTCTGCAAGACAGATTCTACTAAATTGGCATAACACATACAGACTAATGAACAAAAACCAACAGTTAAAACAAACATATCAAGATTTCATGCAAATAGAAAGTCATTAGATAAAAATCACATATTTAAGCCAAATAAAGTTCACTTTTTCATGAAAATGACCAAATTCCCTAATATCTAAACATATTCTGCATGTTTTATGAGTGAGAAAAGTGTTCAAATCTAGAAAATTAAGAAAACAATGCATTGGTCTAAAGAGCAAATGGCACAAAAATACCAAGAACAAGTGATAACATATATGAGATGGTAATATAATTGGTATCAAATAAAAAGGCAGAATATCAAAGAGCTAACTTGCCCACCAACGTCAGGTTGTGAAGTAGTTTGACTCTCTATGCTTCATATTGGTGACTAGTTATAAGAGTGTAAGATTAGTCTTCAGGCACATTCCAAGGAAAGAAATTGAAGTCGGATGTGGTACACAATCCACTAAAGGATTTGGGTTTCAGATGGGCAAGGTAACTAGTACTTATATACAAGGATTAAACAACCGTTCAGTGCCAGGTAGCACAATCAAAAAATTTTATTTCGCTGGCCAACCGACAGGAGAAAACTTATGAAGACACAATGTCTCCCAATTGATTCCCGAAGTAGATTCCTTCCTAAGACCAGGGACAGAGAGTTCTCATTCCTCAGCAACTCCAGAATGTGATTCCTTCCTCCACATGTGACAAAGTTGACCAACAGAGCGTTCTCATTCCTCAGTAGCACAGAATGTCATTCCACAGAGCAACAAAAGTGGCATATAAAGAGTTCCTCCCTCTGCAAGCAATGACTTCCTCCCCAATTCTTTCCTCTTAATTCCTTCCTCTATGGCACTGCAAGCAACTTCGACTTCACAAATCACATAGTTAGGACATCAGAGGTTAATGACTTCTCATAGAGGTGCACATGGGTGATGTCACCCATAACCCAGCATGGCTTGCCAAAAGTTGGATCATGTCGTGCAGAGCCTAGATTGGAAAACAGGTCGAGTTGGGTAGCAGTGACTCGACCTGCATGCCAAGCTGGACCAACGTTGGTCTAAGGGTATTTCCAATAGTATTTCAGATTTGTAATATTCAGCTGAAAAACTTGGCTCATTAAAAAAAAATTCAAAATTCAGATGTAACCAAACCAGAACAAGAGGATAATGGTAAAGTTAGACGCATCTAACTAGAGCACACCAAAAAATTGAACTAATTGATCTATTTTTCCAAACATAGTAAGTAGGATGGTGAATTTACATTATTTTCTTATGGGTAATGGTAATGCATACTATAGATCCATCAAGTCTTTACAGCATAATCATTTTTTTTATATGGGAAACCTGTAATATTAATAGTTATTTGATTTTTTAAAATTATTATCATTATTTTAACAGCAATGGTAGATTACCTCAATCGCAGACCCAATCATCTGGATGAGACGATCAAACACACTTGTCCTTTCAGCTTCAAAGGATTTCCAGTGAAGAAGACATTTATACATAGTTAATGCAGCTACTGGCTTTCCCTGACTAAACCCAATATTTCTGCTGACGCAGCTGATTAGGGCATCAACACTCTCCTGGGAAGAAAGATTGTTCACGAAAAAGAGTGAGGAGGCGGTAAAAGCTTAGATTTAAGGAACATATGACACTCACAAGCTGAATCTCAGCATGAAATTTGTTCGGCTTAGCATCAGCATTTGCACAGCCCTTGATAGCTGGTGGGGCACTCTAAGGGATAGATTAAGGGATGCTAGTCATTAGTTACATCTCAGTCTGAACACAGATGAGATCATTAAAAAATATATATAAGAAATATACTTTACCTTAGGATCTTCAACATGATGATTCCCATTCTCCAAACTCTGTCATCAAACACAAATAAGAGTATAAGGAACAAACAAAAAGAAAAAAAATCAACGAAACAGGCCATAATTACATCAAAATTACTACATGTTTGGTAGGAGTTGATGGAATTGATAAATGCTCAGACATGCGTTTCACAGGAGAATGCAATAATGTCTGCTGCCGCAGAATTTGGTTCTCAGATTCCATGTTAGAAAGTTTTTCTTTAAACCTGTAATCAAATTGACGGGCACCAAATGAATTTGAGAAAGAAAACCAGAAAATGAGACATAACATATATCAGTGTGACAATATTGTTTGCAAAAAAATGCAAAAGGGTAAAGGTATATTAGAAAGCAGAGGTAAATTATAAAAACCTCTGCACCGAATTGTTCAGCTGAATTATCTTAGTTTCAGCATCCATGGCCTTCTTTAGCCTTTCCTCACTGATTCTACTTGTCTCTTCAAACTTCTTCTCAGTTTCATCAATCTTTGTCTCCAGAGAGCTCAGCAAAGCCTACAAAAATATGAATTTGAAGAATGCCTTGAATGATGTATTGATAGTGAATAAATATGAAAGAAGAAAGGGAAGTGAATTTGAAAAAAAAAAATTGAGAAGACAATTGCATTGAAGAAACAGATCTAGGTAGTTAATAGGGATAGTAGAGAAGCAAAATACCATTAGTGTCAATCTCACCTTAAGCTTCTTATTCTCATCTCTAAGCTTATCCATTTGAACTGTGTCGACAACAGGAACCTCTTTAATAATAGGAGCTACTTCAGCAGCTTTTTTGGCAGCCTCACGTTCCTTAATCAACAAAGACTTAGTCTCCTTGCATTGTTGCTGCATATCTTGCAAAGCAGCTTGCAATTTTGCATTCTCCTGGGTCTTAGCTTCCTCAAGATCGGCCTACAAAAAATGAGTTGTTAACTATTTCACACGTGTGAGATAAAGCTAATGCAAGAGAAGTACAGGGATTCAACAACTATCCATATTAAGAATTGATAACCCACAGCACTATAAGACTGAACGAACTTAGATATGGGGAATTTTTGTGGTTTTCCTTTCCCCTTGTTCAGAGATTCAGTAGAATCGGCTTAAGACAGACAGGACCATATCTTCTGTGACATATGAGTCTTACCCAAAACTGAGTCAAAACACAAGTTAACTTGTACAAGTCAATTTAGATCATAGGATCACACAATACTATGGTTGCACATGAGTTTGACATGACCGCCCAACAATCAGACTCAAGTCTAATTTAGAAATTTACATGAGTTTAATTATTTCTTCCAATTAAAACCTCTAATTTAAAAATCTAAAATAAAAATAAATTTTACATTTAAACAAAACGATATCAAAATTTTATTAGACAAAAGATGATTTATTCAGGTAGATTACAAAAACTCCACCTGATCCATGCTATGCTTGAATTTTTCTAAGAAAATAGCAATTGATTTCCCATGTAAAACAATGATCAGAAGTTCTTATTTAATTTTCAGGGAGAAATTTAGTCCTCTAAATGTATCAATAAGATCAATTTAGCTTCAATTGCACTGAGCAACAAGCTTCGAAATGCGATATGTGATTTTAAAACTATTTAGTTTCAATTGCACCAAACAACAAGTTTAACCTCATTGGGTCAATTTGTCCAAGAAATTGCTTGGGTTTCTCTTTTTTGACCCCCAAAAATCATATTGGAACAGCTAACCAGTGCCCACTCTTAACAAGGAGTTATAGTCCTTTTTACCATGATTTACGTTTCAATAGATCAATGGATAGGAACTGAACTCATAAAAGTTGGTCATAATGGACTATTTATGTGAAGACTTCTAGTTGCACACGAAATGATTTTCAATATACGTCACTGCTTTGAGAAAAGGGGCTTCAAACATGCATTTAAGAAATGTATTTACCCCAAAACTGTTTGAATGCTATAAAACATTATCAAGCATACTTTGTTTTATTTCTGGTGGAAATTGAGATACTTTTTGGGTAGTTTTTACCCAAAACACCAAAAGGCCAATTAGGCCATTTTAAATAGCAAAGAAATATCAAAAAAAGGATCCTTTTTGTTTGGACAACCATATAGAAAATATTGCTTCTAATAAAGTTAAGTAAAAGGGAGCAGTGATGATCTTTACTCTCATGCGCTTTTCCAATTGCAGGCGCCATGTAAGTTCTTCAACTTGCTTTTCCAATTTATTCTTGGCAGCTTGAAGGGCACCAGTTTCTCTAGCTGCCTGGAAAGGAGAGAACGGATATAGTGCTGCATTTGATACTAAGACATATGGCATAAACAACAGATCGATAAGATTGTTCAGCAGTTTAAAATTTAATTTTTTAAAATATAATGACTCAATAAGGGTATCAATTAAAAAATTATAAACTGTCATCTATCATAATAATTGAAACTCCAAAGCAAAGTAGCTTAGTGTTGCCCATGTCCTTGACAACAATTTATACCCATGTAACTCACAGTAATAATCTTCAAAAAAGTTTAACGGAATAAAATTAGTTACCATTTTAAGCTTCCGCAACTCTCTTCTTGCAACCTTCCCTCTCCAAGCACATTGACTAGTGATAACAGCTTTCTTCATCCTTGAGTAATCCAAGCAAGCCAAGTATTTACGGCAATGGGACTGAAAAAATTTGTTGGCCTTGAGGATTAACCAGTTTATTATTCTCAAGCTAACAATGCATGTCAAGATAACAAAAACGCTAGGGAAAAAAGATAGATTAACCTGACCATTACTATTCAGCTAGGTATTGAGAGTTAACCAACAAAAGTCAAATTTAGTGCAAGAGAGCTTCAAGATATATTTGAACTCTTAAAAGTTTTTTTATAGTCCGTGCACAAAAACTAGATGTGTGATAAGTACATGCCTAAGAAGCAATCCTTAACATACCTGAATGATAATAGCAGCTTTTGTCTGCCGCCTGAAATGAAGTTCCTCACGAGCAACCATTCCCCTTAAACCAGTTTGTATGGTAACAACCGAAGACAGTAACATTTTGTAAGCAATCCTTGCAAGATGCATACGGAAAAATGTCTGAATATTAAGTGCAGCAGCTTGTCTACGCATGTTTTCATAAATCTGTCTTGCAAGTTCACCTTCAAAGAACATGAGAACAAAGTGTCTTACATCAGCTAAAAGATTGAAAGATTATGTAGCAGAGATCATTGGTGAGACCCAATTTTTACTAGATACCTCTGCATATGGTCTGAATCTGTATGACTGAATTCTTAAGCACAATGAAATTTTTACGGGCCAGGTATGACCGGACTTTTCTTTGGATTGTGCCAGCAGATCTTCCCAGTACTTCATTCCTACGAGCATCCAGTTCAGCCATTTGACCAGCTCGAAGAAACACCTTTGACTTTCCAATCTAAACAGTTCAAATTTAGAAGTTAGATGAATCATCAGCAATGGAACTAGCTTGCTTAAACATATCAACTCCCGATTGGACCAAGATTTTCATCATAATCATAATTTTAATCCCCCAAATGAGGAATTTATTTGCAAATTTCGATGATCAACTATTCTGAATGCAATATGAAATCTCAAGTTATGGAGGCTGATCGTAAAACAAGAGAATATGCATAATAACTCATCAGATCAATTTAGTGTAATTGGAGGACTGGCAAAAATTTACGCATACCACAACATTTTTCCCAGTCTTATTAAGCTCTAATCAAAGTTGTTTAGAAGAATATCCAGCTGTTATAATACAAGCAAGTACTCAGGGCCAATAGAATGAAAAGGGAAGCAACTGATAAGGAGGAAAGATCCAAAGTTCTTGCAACACAGGAGCCCACTCCCGATAGGTTCAAAATAAAGAAAATAAACAAACACTTTTCAGTCAAAAAGGAACTTAGATAAGATACTTCAGCAAACATAACAAAAGAAAAGTACTTGAGTATAGCAGATAATTTTCTTTAGTAAATATCACCTGGTAAGCTTTGAGACCTGTCTTCTCTAGCAACCTCTTTGCGGCAGTCAACTCATCACAACTGCTAGGCAAAGAATAACGGAAGAGTGTGGCATTAAACAAATATAAATATCTTCTCATAAAATAGCACTCAGAAATACAGTACCTTCCATCCAAAACCTCTGGTGAAAGAATGCCAAAACGGTCAATAAATTCACAAAATGCCCGTCTAGTCGGATATCCAGCACAACTTATTCTAATAGCCTCCATCACTCCCTAAACAAAGAAATGATGTAACATCAAGCACAACTGACTTCTACTTGAACAGCTAATTGAAAATCTTACCCCACAGCGGAGCTGCTGAAGAACATTTTGATTCTCAAATATTCCCGGTTTCAAGAGATTGTTGGGTTTAACGCAGCGAATGTAATGTGGCTCAGTGGAACTTAGAGTTTCTAGGAGAGATTGCAGTTGTTGCTGCATAGTCATTGAAGATCACATTTAAAAAATGATAAATTGATAGCATAGTCATTGCAGTTGTTGATTTACCTTAAATCTCGAGCCTATTGATGAAAATTTTGAAGATTTTGATGCATCATCAGAAAGAGGTGGAAATAAACTTGAAGCAAAAGAACATTTAGAGGCACTTAAAAGAGCCTGATGCTCAGCAACCACATAGTCCTTGTTCTTGTCTAAAAACAACTCCGTCTGATATGTAACCTATATGAGGGATACCCTACTTAGATCATAATATGATTTACAGGTAATCAATATTGGACATGAATAAAAGATACTCACTTCACCAGCATAGTGACAAATGGTAAAGTCAGACCGAGATAATTTGGGCTTGCTAAAGCGGTTGTGATTTTTAAAAGCCTGGTATAGTTTCTGAGCAAAAGTTTCATGTGTTGATCTAGGCAACATGCTGCACAAAAAACAAGAAAAGAAATAACTTAAACATCCTTTCAACCAATTCATAACACCAAAACATTTAGTGTTAGATGCCAGCAATTTACCAAGCCTCATCTAGGAGAGCGATGATTCCACCAGGTTTCTGACAGACAAAAAACCAAAAAGAAAATTAAGAACCTAAACAAAATATTACGTGGATGATGTGCATCAATATTGATTACCTAACCACTTATCCCAAAAGCTCGAGTTGTTAGGAAAATGACCAATTTATATATTCATATTTGCTAACACATATTGTAACATTAGATGTAGTGTCCACAACCTACCCAACATTCTGACACAGTACAGTCGGCCAAATAAATTGGTGTTAACGTACAATGTCATCTGTTATATTTGCAAATTACTTGTGAGAAATACATAAACAGAAAAAAAATACAACCAATACATAAACTGCAAAAAAATACAACCAATCTCTGTGACCTTTTTTAGTAAATTTTATGTGCATAATAAGCATACTCTTTCGTCATTTTGAAGCCTCCTTTTTACGCATAGGGCATGACATGTCTACTAGAGGGAAGAGGAGAAAGCAAGGAAGATTTTCAGGAAAGGGAGAAAAAGGAAGGAAAGGAGAGATATTTTCTTTATTTTGTCTACTTGAAACGAGAGGAAATAAGGGAAAATGATAAAATTAAACATTCCACTAGTCTTTTCAGAACTTTCCACTCCTTCATGCTTCTTCCTGTTTTCCATCAGGTTTTGAATTAAAAGAAAAGTGGGGACAAGAGCTCCAAATTGCACTCGTCCTTCTTTTTTATTTCCTCTTCTACCCAAATTAACAACCAAATGTCAGTTTTCCCTCCTCGTCCCCACCCCCCTCTCCTCCCAGTAAATAGACCTATGAAGTGGAAGAAAGGAAGACTAATCCGTGCTTCACATTTCTTCTTCGAACAACTTTTTTGCCTGTTTTCTGCTTTTTAAAATGATACAAAATACTGAGTTTGAATACTAAAATGTATGCAAGGCCAGACTGAAGTCCAGTTTTAGAAGTTGGGAACATAAAGCTGGTTTGTAAATGAACTATAAGTTTACGGCTTGTAGACTGAAGCACCTTTATTTGGAACTCACCTCAGTTATTAAAGTCATTTTGATTGTTTAATACATGGAATTGAAAACTCTGCTATGTCCATGGGTTAGGATTGTGAATCTGGTTCCTAATAAATGTTGGATTCAGTGAGATTGGGCAGTAAGTGTGGTCCGATGACAGGGATCACAATTCCTGGCACAGACCACATCATTGTGCATAGTTGCATTACCAGCACACATGGGCACCTAGCCCAATGAGTACCTTGGTAAGTCTGTTGAAGAGATGGCAATTATATAGGATGTGTGTGACCAGAGAACTTGAAGAGGAGGATTTTTTTTCTCAGAAACAGCTTTTGATGGCCATAGGAAGTGGAGATTGAGATGAGATTTGTTTATTTCTCCACCATTGTTGAGAGAAAAGTCTAGGGATGAGAGTGAGCTTCAGTACACAATGAGTGGGCAGCATCTTGTTTGTGTTTCTTCATACTTTGTATTCGCAACAACCTGTCTGTACTTCTTTATACTTTTCCTCTCATACTATATAGACTTGAGCTCTCTGTGTTCTTTGCTCTCTCTTTTTTTGTGGTAACTTGTGTTTGCTATTGTATAAGTAATGGAGGTGGCTCTCAACTGTCCACAAGGTATTTAGTATATTAAACCTACCCAAGGAGACAAGGATTCCACTATCATGCAACTTCATTATAGATATGAGTCATTAGAGGTGTCAAAAATGAACCTAACCCAATGACCCAACCCGAGTCAACCTGAAAAAAATCAGATTCGGGTTGGCCATTTTCGGGTTCGGGTCGGATTCGAATTGGAGCATTTTCGGGTTGAAAATTTTCGGATTGGGTCGAGTTCAGGTTGACCCGGGTTGACCCAAATATAGGGTTTAGTAGATTTTTTGGGATTAAATAGAATTTTATTTTAAAAATTAATATGTTTTTATGTATATTAATATCAATGTTAGTATGATAATGATAGAGTATTAGACAAAAGTGAAGAATTATAAGGAAAATAGCCCCAAAAAAAAAAGTCGTTGAATCGAGTTTTTGGGTTATCCGAGTGGGGTTTGGGTTGGTCAGGTTCGGGTTTAAAGACTTCAGGTTGAATTCAGATTCGGGTTGGGTTTTAAAAAAAATCAACCCGAATCCGACCCACTCGAATTGACACGCTTATGAGTCATCAATATAGGCATGCTAATTTTGAAATAAAGAGGATGGTTTGAGAAGGCAGGTTTGAGAATCTACCCTATCCAGATCCTACCAGCGGCCTTATAGATAGTTCATTTCAAAAAGTGGCTAGAGCAATCTCAATACCAACTAGTGGCATTAAATGATTAAAGCATAGATTGCATAATTCATATTAAAGATGTGGTTCATCTAGGATGTAAATAGTGGGTATAACAGTGAGTGCAAAATTCATTTGTTATCAGAGATACTACAGAAAACAACAAAAAACTCTCTATTCAGAGTTTTAAGTTTCTTTGTGATGATTCAGAATATTAGATCTGTCAACAAGAGAGAGTCAACAGCTATATGACAGAAAAATAACACATCAAAAAAAGAGCAAGAGCAAATGGAAAATTTTAGTGACAAGAGTCACCGATAACAGCGTTGAAGAATTATAAGGAAAATAGCCCCAAAAAAAAAAGTCGTTGAATCGAGTTTTTGGGTTATCCGAGTGGGGTTTGGGTTGGTCAGGTTCGGGTTTAAAGACTTCAGGTTGAATTCAGATTCGGGTTGGGTTTTAAAAAAAATCAACCCGAATCCGACCCACTCGAATTGACACGCTTATGAGTCATCAATATAGGCATGCTAATTTTGAAATAAAGAGGATGGTTTGAGAAGGCAGGTTTGAGAATCTACCCTATCCAGATCCTACCAGCGGCCTTATAGATAGTTCATTTCAAAAAGTGGCTAGAGCAATCTCAATACCAACTAGTGGCATTAAATGATTAAAGCATAGATTGCATAATTCATATTAAAGATGTGGTTCATCTAGGATGTAAATAGTGGGTATAACAGTGAGTGCAAAATTCATTTGTTATCAGAGATACTACAGAAAAAAACAAAAAACTCTCTATTCAGAGTTTTAAGTTTCTTTGTGATGATTCAGAATATTAGATCTGTCAACAAGAGAGAGTCAACAGCTATATGACAGAAAAATAACACATCAAAAAAAGAGCAAGAGCAAATGGAAAATTTTAGTGACAAGAGTCACCGATAACAGCGTTGTGCC
Source organism: Zingiber officinale (assembly GCF_018446385.1). NCBI lineage: Eukaryota > Viridiplantae > Streptophyta > Magnoliopsida > Zingiberales > Zingiberaceae > Zingiber > Zingiber officinale. The sequence goes on along the minus strand of NW_024589974.1, from coordinate 380,041 downwards.
TAAAAGATAATACTGCCAACATGGTAGGCAACAAACCACACAGAAAAATGATAGAGATACATTTAACACAATTATGTTGGAGGTCGTACAGGTGCACATATGAAAGATGGAGATTTGAGGTGCCTCTCTAGGAGCCTGTTCAGGAGCTAGCCACTGATAATGGTTAAGTAAATTTGACGATGACTTGGTTTGGACTTTGATTACTAATTGGTTGATTTGTTTGATGCTTTTGTGGTGATTACATGGTTGGAAAGAGGAGAAAGAGAACTCTATAGGCATGGCACAATGAAGGCATGCCAAATTGAACCACATGTTGTGCATGTTGCCTTGTGGCCAAGGTGTAACTGCTTAAAAAACAAAGAAACAAAACTAATCTCGATTTTTGGTGGCCATTGGAAAGAGGCTGTAGAATTTCACCTAGAGAAACATGTTGAAGCTATGATCCAATGACTGCTTGAGGTGAGGTTTTACTTAGTTTAACTCTCAGTATTGATGGATGCATCTAGGGGAGAATGAGAAAGATTTTATGGATGATGTTTGGCCAACAAATTGTGTCAGTGTTTTTTTATATACTTTTGCTCTCATATAAACTATACTAAGGTTCTATATGTGGAGTTGTACCACGTTATCTTGTTCTTGTCTATTTTATCGTGTTTTTCCGTTTGTGAGGAGGTTGTTTCAATTGCATACAATATGATTGATCTGTTGATTGCCGCAAAAACTGAAAAAAATTCAATAAATGTTTGTGTTGGAAGTGATTCCAAAATGTAGGTCAAGGGCTATAAACAAGCCAAGTCGAGCCAAGCTTTAGGGTGTTCAAGCTTATTTGATAAGGTAACGAAGTCGAGCCCAGCTGAGCCTAATATGAAACAAGCCTTTGAAATGATTGTTCAAGCTTGGCTTAGTTTATTTTTGATGAGCTTGAGCTTGAGCTGGGCTTGAACTTGGTTCGTTTAGATGTTATCGAGCTCTCAATTCAAACTTGTTTAATTGTTTGAAACTTTTGCTTGTTTGATTGGTTATTGAGCTTGATAATTTAAATTTGTTTGTTTATTTTAAAAGTTTTTTTTTTGTTCATTTACCATGTTGATAAGAGTTTTATTAATGAACATAGTTCACGAATATTGTTCACGAACATTGTTCATGAATTTTGATCACGAACATTGTTCATGAATTTTGATCACGAACATTGTTCACAAACATTAACGAGTTGAACACATATGTGTTCAAGCTTATTTGTTTAGTTTAACAAGTTATTCAAGCTTATTTATTTAATCAATCTTGTGTGTATTGAACGAACATAAACAAACTCTTACCAAGTTGAACACCAAGCTTGTTCATGAACGTTCGGTTCATTTATAGTACCAAAATTTAGTGTGCTAGTCTCAATCTATATAGAGATATTTGAGACAATAAATTCAAGTATCTACCTTACTGGTGTTGTTGATCACACATACCTCATCAATAAACTATTTGTCATTGTTTAAAATTTCATACAGTAGGCGAACGGACAAAATTGGTTGTTCCCGTCCGACATCACGAGCCGTTGTAGGGTCGCCAAGGCGCCGCAATCCCAAAGTGACCTCCACGAGTGGCACCACGATCTTGCATTTTTTTTTTCCTTTTTTTGAAAAAAAAAAATTTATTATTTGTATTTTAAATATTTAATTTTAAAAAAATAAATTAATATTTTTATATTTAAAAAATATCAAAATCATATCGGCACGCCACAATACGGTTCCAAAACCATATTATTCCGATCATAAATTGAAATTCCCAAACGAAAATTTTAAACTACGCTCTCTGAATCTATTAAAAATGAAGCCTTCTTCTATTGAGGAGGTTAAGCATCAGACCAAGTATCGAATGTAGTGGCATGATTAAAGTGTTTAAAGGTTTTGGTCACCTCTAGTTTACTGTCTATAGCTCAGACTTTATTATAACCCCTAATTGCATAACTAATTTTTGTGAGCCTTGTTAAATCTCAACATGATTTTGGAACTTGTGAGAAAAACAGTAAGAACCTAATAAAACAAAAAATGGAGTGCACAATAAAGGTAAATCTAGGCACATTAGTTAACGCATTACAAATTGACTCAGGTAGCTCTTTTAATGTTTCTTATCCATTTGTGTCTTTCCTGTCATTTTGTTTCCCAAACATGAAATAAGGTACTAATAGAATCACCATAACATAAAATTGAGACCCATGGTTAGAAAAAACAAAATCCTAAATAAATACTTATAATTTGTAGATAGCGGTTAGTATGGACAAGCGATCAAGGCCATACCTTTTCAATAAGGTCGAGTATGTCCTGGTTATCAACAAACTCAATATAACTCCAGCTGATTTCTTCTTTAGTATATTCTTCTTGCTCCATCTTAAAGACATGCTGTAACCAAAGAAACAAAAAAAAAACACGTGATGGCTACAAAACCTATGACAACTAGGTTTAAATTTTAATCATGCTGGAGTACAAAGCACAATGTATACCTGATTGAAGTGCTGCTGCAATTTTTCATTTGTAAGATTGATACAGAACTGCTCAAAACTGTGAAACATATATTAGTGTATATCTGGCAATTTATCCATGTTAACTAATAAAAAATCTACTGAAAAAATAGTCAAATAGGTCATATAAAAACACAGTTCTTGTTTGAAGAGAAATCCTGAAAAAGGCACACGGTTCTAGGGTAATCTTAAGATGGTGGCCCAACGCACAAGACTATGTCAATGCTGGATCTAGTAAGGTTCAATGCTGAAGGATCTGGCTAACAAATTGGTCTGATGGAAATATATCCAAAGAACCAGTAGTTTCACATTGTTTATCCCAGTGTCTGAAATCTTGTTTTGCATCGGGCAGAGCAATTGAAGCATATGCTGGAAAATTATCAAAACCCAACACTGGCCAGCGTAATATCTCATGTGTGCTTATGCCAATCAACAATTGTGCCACCGTATGTTGTACCTCGCCAACGCTCAGAACACTTTGCTACATTTTGGATTGATTATTAAATTACTAATCTTACTCTAGAAAATAAACGTGCAAGAAGATTGTAGGAATAAAAATTATGCAAATTCTTCTTGACACATGTTAAAGTAAAAAAAAAGTGTAAAATCAATTTTAATTCACATATCTAATGCTCTTACTAAAAGGAAAATATCAAAGTGGAAGAGCATCAAATGAGTAAAAGTCATTTGAATTTATTTTGTTATCCTTTACCATATGTGAAAGCATGCCATGTAGCAACACAGTATAGCAAAAAAATAATAATGCTATTTGGTATGCAATTGATATGGCCTTATTTATAAAAATAAACTAAGTAAAAGAACGTCAAAGATGTGAGCACATCTAAATTCATCTAGGCACAATTAAATGTGTCGAAGCATGTCGGATGTCAACACAACAAGAAGCCACCCATTACAGGTGTGACCAAAGCCCCAACAAGGAATGATATTTCAAACCTTAGCCTACCCTACTATAAAATAAGAGCAAATTTTCTCAAATATTAATTGCAAATACAAAACAAAACAAAAAATAAGTCAAGCACCTGTTAGTTTTAAAACTCTCAAAACCATATATGTCTAGCACCCCAATTAAGGACTTTGAATTAGGGTCTTGACCAATTGAGTTGTTGATCTTGTTTACAAGCCTGCATACAACATATTCAATTCAAATAACTTAACTGCAAGTTTTAGATATTTGTTAAGTCAGATCAAATAAATGAAAAAAACCATGCAAAGCTAATCACAGAGTGACATTGCAATATACCAATCAAACAGTCTTGAGTAAACAATTTTTGCAAGGGCGTCTCTACTTAAAGCTGCAGCTTCTGGGTCCAGGGTTTTTATTATATTCTCATCACGAGTAACAATAATACGCTTACACAAAGAATCTTCAAGTGCCGTTGCATCACACCTAAAAAATTTTATTTCCTTAAAAAAATCAGATCCAATATGAACTCGTGCTAAAAAACATAATGCTTAACAATTTTTACATAAATAGCTCTGCAGCAGTTCTCAAATGGAACAGTGACTTCTCATCTTTAGGTTGAGAAGAATCTGTTTCCCCTCCATCTACAAACTCAATATTTCCTAGATGAAGAATAGCAGCAACCACACGGAAAATAGCATCCTGAATAAATCAGTATACATAGTAAACAATAAAGTCCAGAAAAAATGAAATATGGAATTTCTTTTGCCTCTCATGTGAGCAAAAAAACAAACCTGTTCGTCAGAATTGATCCCAATGATGTCCATAGCCTTTTTTGTTTCTAGATACTCCTTGGAATCATTCACCCCATCAAGCTCAAAGCAGTTAGATTGGTTAAGATAATGAAACGCCCTTGGATTTTCCAGCTTGTATCTTTGAATGTCCTTGATAACAGCATTTTTAAAATTTAAGAACAAGTAAAGCAAACTGCTTGTGCGAGCATAATAGTTTTGTGGTTTTTAGTTAAGATGATAACCAAGAACATAGATGAGTATCCAAGAGAGCCATTGTCAAGGATGTTTATGTGAACAGTAAAACACACTTTGCATTTATTAACCCATCAAATGAAATATAATTCAAGATGCAAACTTAAGAAAAAAAACACACACACACAAGACTAGCTAAACAATCATTATCTTTAAAAAATCAACCCCAACCAAGAGCCACCGTGACTTAAAAAATATGGTCATCGAAAGAATTATTCTAGAGTTTGAAACCTTGCACTGTTTAGTACATAGTAACAGATCAAGGATCTCCACCAGAGTAAGGCATCACTCTGTTGAACAAGTGTAAAAGTTATATACTGGTACAATCAAAACAAAGAGTGCAGGTAGAATAAAATAAACAACTGCATGATGAAACCACACGTGGGCAAACTCAGTAAAATGCTGCTCGTTACCAGGTCATGTAATAATTATGCATTCATGTACTTAGAAAGATTAAAAACACGACTAATCTCAAGATGCAGGGTATCTATCATTATTGCATCTCTTTGTATCAGGTAGACTAATTGGAGATCAATGATTACCCTATTAGTTACCAATTAGAGGTCAATTATTATCCATTCTAAAAGGATCATCCCCCATATTCATCACTCAGATGTTTCAAACTATCCTGTTCCTTTTTACAGATATGGTAAAAGGATAAAGTTAGAAACAGTCTGCCAAAATTATCGAACAAAAAATCATATACACACATTCAGTTGCTCCGATTAACGATACCTAAGAAAGGTGGCAAAACCACTTTTCATGCACTTTGGACGATTGTCTATGATTATGCCAAACAAAATTAATCCCGTTTATCACATGGTCCTCCAAAAACATTCCTATTATTAGGGAATAGAAGAAAATGGAATCCTAGCATCTTGGGTTTGAGAATGTACAAAATATTAGCAATCAATCAATGTCAAAATGCATACTTCTGGTGGTGCTGCACAAAGCATGTAAAAGCAATGATAGTTCCTTTCAGGATCAGATATTTGGCAAACTCGGGATCTTTCAAGAAGGTAAGTCCTAATGGCAGCCCCAGAAATCCTTCCCCTCTCATCAAACTGGATCTCAACAAATTTGCCAAAACGACTGCAGATACAACAATAATAAAAAAATGTCATTTGAGCATCAATCAGAAAAGATTAGCTGAAAAAAAAGGATATTATGATTGTCAAAAATTTCACTTTTCTGTACCTTGAGTTGTTGTTTCTTACTGTTTTTGCATTTCCAAAGGCTTCAAGAACAGGATTTGACTGTAGGAAATGATAAATAAACAATGTTAAATTAGAATGAAAAAGGAGAAGTTTGATTAAAAAAAAACTATGTAGCACCAAATGGCATAAGGTTCCTAATCCAAAGTAGCAACGGGACGAAAATAAACCTGGAGCACTTGTTGCTCGACAGTCCTCCCTTCTGATGCAGCTCGACCGCCCATATAAGCAAGGTAACGCATAATCATCTTTGTGCTTTCAGTTTTACCAGCACCACTTTCCCCGCTTACTAAAATTGATTGGCTTACTCCTTCATTTCTCATCAATCTGCATCAGAAGACACTCGTGATGAAAGCACAATCACTCGTGATGAAAGCACTCACGACTAAGCATAAAGAACAGGAATTACCGAAAAGCAACATCTGCAACAGCAAAAGGATGGGGACTTAATTCACCGAAAGCTGCTCCTTTATATTGTTCCATCATGTGGCTGTCGTACAGGTGATTCAAACGCCGGAAGGGATTGACAGCGATCAATATATTGCCAGTATAAGTCTGTTTACATAATTTTATTAATGAGCTGTTCTAAGCAATTCAAGATCGATAGGAAAAACAATCCGACAATGTGCAACAACTTTGAAATGAAAATGAGAATTTTCACAATGAGGAGACAATGACTATGTACAAATTGTGCACTATGAGGAAGTCATCAGTTTGCTCAACAGAGAATGTCACTTAACCAATCACATGTAAATAACTACCATTTCAACTTCTATAATATTCACTCACATAAATTTCATTCATGTCATATCTAGATCTCAAGTTTTGCAAAACTCCGGGTTCGTGCAAATAGGCAAGTTTTGTCATGTCGTCTACTCCACAAGGTGAAGCTTCAGGATCCTTAGGGTGGACACTAGAAATCTTGGCTGTCACCTGCATTGTAACATGTGATCGAATTAAGGTCACAATTTAAATCATAGAATTCAATACTCTTGAGCGGTCTGTACCAAAACAGATACAGGAAAGAAAAAAAAAGTTTAAAATATTAAGCAACACAAAGAAAATATGCTACTGAACTATTAAAGTTTCAGGAGCATATTCCATATGATAAAAAAAAAACATACACCCAAATATTATATATAGCAAGACTTCTTAACTCTCGTCCATGCAAAAATATGCAATGCAAGTTCAAAGAGAGCAAAGCACGCACCGTTTTTCCAGAAGTACAGCAGATCTTAATCTCATCTCCCTTGGCCTCCAAAACTTCTCCATCTATCCAAGCCTCATCAGGATCCTCAACCCAGACTTGTGATCCTACTACTATGCTGAACTTACTTGCCTGACAGGGTTATTTACCGTGTTAACAGTAGTGCAAATGAGCTTATTTCAATCATGCGTGGAGAGAAAGCAGCAAAGATAACCATTGAGTAAAAGATCAATTTTATTTTACAGCGCTGCTTTGGAACCAATGAATATGTTGCACACATATTATTAGCAAAATATGGTGCACCAAAAAAACAAGATTAGAGGCACTTTTACTGTCCGAAAACCATCTATATGCGAAAAATCATAAACACTCGGGCTAGAGCTAACCATTACAAAGTCACAAAACAAAAAGATCGTTACCATTATCCCCTACTATGGCCGAAAGCCAAGCGTTGCTCCCCGATGCTCCCTCTGAGTTCCTGTCAAACTCTATCAAACATCAAATTAGAAAAAGGTCCCAAGTTTCTGGATCAAAATCCAATGTTCCCTCGGGCTCCACTTCCCCTCTAGTTTTAAAAAAATGATTTCCTTCTCACCCCTTACCTACCGACACCAGGATCCACCTCCAACTTGCCCTCACGGCCAAGATCGGCTCCCACCAACGACACACTAAGAGCTAGAAAGATCTGGCCTTCTCCCGATGCCCTCCTCCACCTCTTACTCTTCCCCGAAGTAATGTCGATGTACCGAGATCGCTCCGCAGGGGAAGATCGAAGGCGAGGCAGCAAAGAGGATAGAATCTCTTCCTGCCGCTGGCTTCAATCGCCGCCCAAGAACCTTCGCGTCTCGCCGACTAGCTGCGTACCTCCGCCCCCCTTTTCTTTTCTTCTATTTTCCTTTTTTATATTCAACTCCCTCCGGCTGCCTTCGTTCACATGAACTAGCGATACAGCGAACGCGTTCCGTACTGTAATTCAATTAACAAAACTTTACTGCGCCGAGCCAAATCGCCCTCGTCCCTCCCCGCTAATTACTAACTTGCCACCCACTATCGTGCACCTACTCCTGCCTTTTTCTGGTAAAAACAAACCGCCAAAATAACATGCAAAATTGCGTTGTGCCCGAAACCGTGTCGGTGTAATTAATGGCGAAGATGGTTTAGTTTAACGTTATGTTATTCTCAAAAGAATATACTGATATCGAGTCGTAATCTAAGTCGTTGTTTCTGAAATGGGCCGACGGCGAGAACCTCATTGTGACATTTTAACTATCGTGTAAGGAAACTTCCGCCTTCCAAGTAAACAGTCAATGCTTACTAATCTACTTGCCTGCAAATATGAATCCAATTGCAAGTAAACATGGAATGCAATAATTAATATTTGGTTGATGGCAAGGTGGCACCAAATGAGTAAACGATGAATTTTTTTTTTACTCCAAACCGTAGAGAGTTCGAGGGAAGGAAGATAAACTCCTCCCAATTCTTAAAAAAAAAAAAGTATTCTATCCGAATTGAAAATGATATGAACAGATTTTTTTAATTAAATAATTGAATAATCTGATATGAACATTTTAGATTCAATTATGAAGATATATTTGATAGAATTCTATCTATATCATATCTAAATATTTAATTAAATAATATATATTAAAAAAATCTCATTTTTTTATTTTTCCCTCATCCACTTGTTTTTTATTTTTTCTTCTCATAGATTAGAGGTAGCCTATAGATATTTAATTTTTTTTTTGTTGAATTATATTTTTTATATGATATTAATCTTAATATATTTTTATTAAATTATTAGTATAAGGATATTCATCCTTGGATCAGTATGAGAATGTAGATAATTGATTTTTCAATGAATAGATGTAATAAATAGGAATGAAGATCAAAGATGAAATCCAACCAAAAGGGATGCATGGTCATTTATTGTATAAAAAGATGATTAAACTTATTTCGTATTACTCATAATCCCTTATATGAATACAGATAAATTATATAATTAATTTATAGCCGATCGTGGAGTCTGAGGGGGCGTTTGGTTTAGGGGAATAGGAGTGGGGAATGGGAATGAGAATCATTGATTGTCATTGTTAATGTTTGGATTATAGGAATAGGAATACCAATAAGGGAATGAATCCTTGAAATTGGGTAATGACTCATTCCCATGTACCTCCCCTTCAATGAGCCATTACCCTATTTTCATCAATCAAAATATTCCCTTATTCCCAAAATACTCTTCACTTAAAACTAAAATTTTCTCCATTAATATCCAATATCAAAATATATTTATTTATTTTTTCTTTTATATCACTTCTCTCTCCTTGTTCTCTCTCATCATATTTTCTCTCTCATCATTTTATCACATACTTTCTCTCTCCTTAATCTCTCATTTCACACTCTCTTTCCTTTTTTTCTCATTACACTTTCTCTCTAATCATACTTTCTCTCTCCTCAATCTCTTCTATCGCACTCTCTTTCTTCTTTTTTTCTCATCACACTTTCTCTCTCATCACACATTCTCTCTCCTCAATCTTTTTCATCACACTCTCTTTTCTCTCTCATCACACTTTCTCTCTCCTCAATCTCTCTCATCAATCTCTCTTCAACTCACTTTTCTCTTTTTTTTCTCATCACACTTTCTCTTTCCTCAATTTCTCTTGCCACACTCCCTCCTTTTTTTTTCCTCAACACACTTTCTCTCTCATCATACTTTCTTTCTCATCATTCTTTCTCTCTCCTCAAGCTCTCCCATCATACTCATTGTTCTTTTTTTTTCTCATCACACTTTCTCTCTCATCATACTTTCTCTCTCACCATACTTTCTCTCTCCTTAATCTCTCTCATCACACTCTCTCTCCTCAATTTTTCTCATTATATTTTCTCTCTCTTCATCCTCTCCCATCATACTTTCTCTTACATCATATTTTTTCTCTCATCTTCTCTCATCATGTTTTCTCCCATCATACTCTCTTTTCTCATTTTCTCTCATTACACTTTCTCTCTCTTCATTCATTCTTTCACACTTTCTCTCTCATCATACTTTCTCTCTCATCATTCTCTTTCATCATATTTTTCTCTTACATTTATCTTTATCTCAAATCTATTTTTTTCTCTTATTTTCCTTTAAGGGTAAAAAAGGAAATTTTGATTTATTCCGATAGAAGATATGCAACTAACCAAACATTGCTTTTAAGAGTGATATCCATATTCATACCCATTCTCATTCCACAATACAATGATTCCCATTCCGATTCCTATTCCTAGGAATGAACCAAACGCCCCCTGAATCTATTTGAAAATGAAGATTTCAATTCATCGCAGGGGACTGGGCCAATCATCCTAAAAAGCCCAGTTTTTGTGGAACCCAATTCTTCTCGTCTTGAGTCTTAACTAAGGGTGATAGGATTAGAATTATATTTTTAAAAAATTATTAATATATTATTTGATAAGATTGATTAGGGATGGGATTAACGTATGTTGAAAAAATAATAATTATTGATATATTATTTTTAAAAATAATAATTTATGAAAAAATATGGAACTTTTTAAGAAACTGATGAAGAGGTTATTGTGGATGTCCTAAACTAAAAATATAGCTGAGGGAGAGGGCAGATCCTCTGTAATTTATGGACCAGGAGATGATCCACTATTATAGATCGTTGATTTAAATGAACCCTATCAACTTAAAGATGGGCTCCATCCAAATCAATGATCCTTATAAAGTGGACCATCCTCTAATCCGTAAATTACGGATCAGAAGATCCGGTCCGGCTGAGGGAGGGATTGCTATGAGTGATTGGATCGTACGGTCAGGACGCACCACCGCTACTCGAATCCAGTGGAGAATGCGCGTTGACAGCACTATTTGACTTAAAAACATTATTGACTTTGCACGTCAACAGGAATGTAGTTGTAGATATCATCGTTTACCAAGCGGTAGCCTTATGGAACGTTACGAGGCTGTGTATATACACTGATGGAATGCGAGTTGGTCCATGGGGAGTGGATCAGCCGGGAACGGGCACGGCTCCGCCACGGCACCCTCGTCCGTAATCGGAGCACAAGCCGGTGGAGTCACGCCGCTGGAAATCCCCTCCACGTCGGCGCAGTACCACGGCATCTTGCTCGGCTTCGCCAGCGCCACCGTCACGTTGGAGATGCAAATCCCTCTAAACGGCGCGTTCGGGATCCCCTCCAGCCTCGCCGCCGTCGTCACGTTGCGCGCCACCACCTCACTGTAGCTGATGCCGTCGACGACCGGGATCGCGTTCGGGTCGTACTTGTCGTCCGGGTGGGACTTGTAGCTGCCGGTCATCCAGAAGACCCACTTCATGCCGTCCAGGTTCATCCTCCGCACGTACACGTCCCGGACGTAGGCTCCTCTGCCCACCGCCGTCTTGATCCGGACGCCGGACTCGGAGCCGAAGGCGGTGATGTCCTCCGCCCTCACGTCTTGGATCCCTCCCGACATCTCGCTGCCGAGGGCGATGACGGCGCTGGTGGGCGAGATGCAGGTGAGCCGCCGAACGACGATGTGCTGGCTCGGCATTCCGTAGGCAATCCCGTACTCGTCCCACCCGCTTTTGATGGCAACGCAGTCGTCGCCGGAGACGATGTAGCAGTCCTCGATGCGCACATTGGAACAGGAATCTACAGCAACATCAGCAGCTCATCATTCTATAATTTGGATTAATTCAAGGTCAAATTCGCATTGCTAAATACCAGGGTTGATTCCATCCGTGTTCGGAGAATGAACTGGTGCAAGGATTGTGATCCCCGAAACCACAATATTGCTGTGAAAATCAATAAAAAAAATTCAAAAATAAAACTAATCAATGCAAATGAATTAAGTCAATAAGAAAATAAACAACCTGCTATAAACAGGGTGGATGTTCCAAGCGGGAGAATTGAGCAACGTAAGGTTGGATATGAGGATCTGGTCGGAGTGCATTAGTTCGATGAGATAGCCTCTCGTGTACTTCAACCTGTTGCTGCGAAATTTTGACCACCAGAAGTCGCCTTGCCCATCGATCGTTCCATTGTTTCCTGAAATTAATGTGCAAACAATTAATATTCGAGCGTGATTGATGAACACCAGCAAATCAATTTAATTTAATTTGTTGGCGAAAATTGCATGCCTGTGATGATAACATCAGTGAGATTTGATCCGCCGATGAGACTGCTGTATCTTCCACCGGGACCATCCCTTCCTCTACCGTAAGACGGCAATGGATCGACGATTGGCCATTCGTTCATCTCCTGTTGAGTGTGTTAAGAATTGAGGAAACAGACTGAGGCGGTGGAATCGTTTGCAGGAATGATGGAATTGATACCTGAGTGGCGAGGATCACGGCGTCGCGGTGGAGGAAGAGCGTGAAGGAGCTGGTGAGGTTAAATGGCCCGGTGAGCCACCGTCCGGCAGGGACGAAGAGCATCCCTCCTCCGTCGGAGGCGAATTGGCCAAGGTACGACACTGCGGCCCGGAACGCCGCGGTGTTCGAGGTGGCGCCGTCGCCCACCCCGCCGAAGTCCGCCAGTGACGCCGTGTGCGCCCGGCAGGCGGTGGCGGAGTACTGGAACGTCGTCTGTGCATCTCCGGCGGCCGCGCCAGCAAACTGGCTCTTTCTTCTTGTGCACTCCGCCGGTCCGATGAACGTGGCCGTCGTAAGCAACCATATCGACAGAACCAGCTGGCAGCGAGAAGCAATCAAACATTAATTGTTACCGTGATTTATGTTCTAAATGGGTGATATTCGAGAACTGTACCAGTGGGAGTGAGATGCTTCTGCTTCTTCTCTGCAACTCCATTTGCTTTTGCTGAGGGGACGCCATTGGCGACTAAACGCAGCCTATGTTCTGAGATTACACCCAGACAGAGCGCGAGTGCATTTATAGAGGCCTCTGTTCAGAGAACGATCGATGAGGAATAAAATGAAGAAAAAAAACTGATATCATCCCGTGAAGACTTGTCTCGTCTGCATTCGCTCCCGTGTCCCTCGTCGCCGCTCACGGGCTGTCGGTAATTGGCCTGGGAGACAAGCGCGTCACGGGAATGAAACAAGCAACCCAACTGCAGGCGGAATAACCGAGACGCAGCAGCAGAGACTCGTTCATTACCAGTCACCACAAGCAATCAGTACTCGATCCGCAGTTGACTCTTCAGTTCATTATTTTATATTAAAAATGATTAAGTAATTCAAATCTGGATGACCGTACGTTATTTTATATAGATCATAGATGGTGTCTTGATATTGCTCCGATAGCTGAAGAGTACAAGTATTTTTAGTAAAAAAAATTTAAAAAAATCCCACCGGTGCCATCTCAATCATCGAAAAAAAATTAATATTTTTTAAATAAATATTATTATAAATATTTAATTTTATTATTTATAATAAAAGATGGAATTTGACACCCTAACAGTCCAACACGATTGACCCTACGACCAAGCTGCAGTTGATCATTGCGAGGAGAGTATTTTTCTTGATTTTATCGAGATTCGACACCTTACCCATTGTAACAATATCTATCTCATATTAGCCAATTCAACCATGTCCCAGGCCATATTTAATTTTATTAATAAAATTTTAAAAAATAATTTCATATATTGTTTATTTATATAATTGGAAGCAGTCATCAATTAAACCATGTAACAATAACTTTATCTCAAACTTCACTATTTTAATATTAGTAAAATTTTAAAAATAAAAATATTTTATATTAACTAATTTAGAAACAAATAATAAATTATTGTAATACTATTAATATACATTTTAATTATATTTTTTTTAAAAAAAAAAATATCAATCATTTTTAATTTCGAGGAAGGAAAGTCTCGACACGGCGGTAAAATTATTATGTGACCTAGAGAAAATATCTTCGAGTACTAGATATAGACTGAAATCCAAACAAAAGGCTTACGCATCTCACATCATTCTATGTTTTTGAATACTCAATTAAGGTATACCTAGTATGTTTGTGAGATGCTCATTGCCTAGATCTATAGGATCATGCTGTCACGCCCCCAAAGGAGTCCCTACCGAAAAATTTCGGTAGCATCTCCCCTGTACCAGTGACAATCTGAAACATATATACATACAAAATACATCAGTCACATGCGGCTAGAATATATACATAACCACGCAGTTTATATTCAGCCTATTCGGCTAGAACATAATAAAACACAACCACGCAGTTATATATATACAATGAACAACCCACTCGGCTGCATTAAAAACCAACACAGCGGAAAAATGATAACAGAAAACCCAATACAACACACACCAAATACAGAAAATATCAAATACAAATAAAACATATACAAAACCCGAAACAAACTTCGGATGTGACGTAGGACCCCATAGACAGGATACTCCGAGCGACACTCTAACCATCTACCGGAAAACATAACATATATATGCGGTGGTGAGTATAGGTAACTCAGCCGGTAATAGACAGGATAGTGCATGATCTATAAATAAATATAGAGATCAAAGTATATAGTCTCAGTAGAGAATAAAGAATATGATCATACTAGCATATCCAATAAACACAACTACCAGTACAGTCTATCTCACATAGTATAACGATCATAACTGACATACAAAAATTGCACATACTACAACTGACAAATGATAAACACATACCCAATCTAGAAACGACACATGGTACAATGATCAGTAAACTCACCGGATCTGCAACAAACTCACTCATGACACCTGTGCAATATAAATACAACTGCATATGCATGTAAAATAAATGACATGTATGCAGCATGTCAACCATATGCAACAAGCATATCTCAAACAAGTGCAACAACCACAATTACATGCATCTAGTATCTACTAGGTATGTATACAAATATATCTCCAAAGATGCATCGCACATCATGCAAAAATGTGTATGCATGCTCCATGGTCATCCCCGCCACCTCTCTAGACACCACGACCCCTGTATGGCAGAGAGGCTCGGGTCCGTGACAAACCGTACTAGCCTCCAGTACATGCACCGCTATAGGCGGCCGAAGCGGACAGTCAGCTAAGTAGTTATCTAACTACATAGCTAAGGGTCCCTGACCACTCACATCTCTAGCCCTCTGACTACTGTACCATCAAACTCACTACTCCAGAGTGATCGAGGCTGATAGAACACTAAGTGACCGAGTAAGCGCAACAGGACTAGCCCCACTCCTAGCTACCACTCTCCATCAGTGACAGAATGGACAGCTATAAAAGACTGACAACCCTCTCAACCACAAAGGAGACGAAAGTCGTCAGTATACAATGAATGATAAACATGATATATATATACATAATCACGATACGGACACCGTCATCATCCATGCAAACTCTAAATCCGCATAAGTACCCCACAACATGAGTATAATTATCATGATACCTCCACATATCCCACCAAACACATGTACACACTACACATGTATAATCAACCAAACATCTCCAAAAATCCCACTAGACACATGTACACAGAACATAGGTACGATCAACATGTATCCTCCAGTAAAACACATCAGACATTTGTATATACAATAAATATACAATCAACACAACTCCTCCAAAAGTACATAACAAATACATGTGTGTGTACATACAGTATGAAAATGTAAGGTCAACATGATGACTCTTATAACACATACCATCCTATGTACAATCCCCATCATACGCACAATCAGCATGATAATACAAACAACCCGACAATCCCTACAATACATACTCTACACGTGTGAACATAGCAGAGTAGATATCAACAGTAGAAACTGTATATAATATAACTATAAAACCTCAAAGATCAAACATAAGTATCAAGCAGGAAAGTAACAAACGAACACGATATAAGGTAAAACAGCCTAATCCATCACATAACCATGCACTAAGCTCAATAAAAAAATCTACATAGAGCCAAGGAAGAAATACCCGCCTTTATTTGTAGATCGTGTCAAGTAATTCCGCGTCGAAACACTCATCCTATATCCAAGTCATGCATCAATCAGTATATATATATTTTATTTAGCTAAATTCATATGAATTAAATAGTTAAATAAATCTCTAACCCAACTAGGATCACTCCAATCAAATCTAATCTCTGACTAATCCCCCAAATAATCCTTAACCATACAACCTTATTAGAATAGGTTTATATATGAATCATCTCTAAAACTCCTCCAAATCAACACATCATTTAATCTAATAACAAATCCATCTCTTAATTACTAATCCACCACATAATGATATCAACCCACAATAACCTATCATAAAATCAAATCTCCGTCATAAATCCCCATCAACCTAACATCATCATCAACAACTAGCCCAACCACCACATAATCAATCCAACGAATTCGATTAACGATTATGTAGTCATCTACAACAAACCACTCAATTTATCAACCATACCGCAACAACGTACAATTCCAAATCTACTACATAAACAAAACAATCCAAGACTATCAACTGAGTATGCCTTAACCAACTCAAATTCTTATTCTAGTCACATATCTATTTCACCAACTAATTAATCATGCTAGTATAAAAATGAATTCAAATCTGTATCAATATGAAGCTGAATAGATCTTACCTCAATCTAAAACTGCAGCCACCCCCTTTAATGAATAAATCCGAAGTTGCTGTGGAGAAAAATGGAGCTTCCCCACCAATTCACCGCTGGTCCGGCACAAATAGAGGAGATAAGAAACTTAAGGCATTTCATCAAACTCCTGTTATGTACAAGAAATGCCACTGCCCTAATCAATTCTACATAAATTAAACGCCCAAATTCCACAGTTAGATCAAACTTCTTACCTCCAAGAAGACAAGGTAGCTACAACAGAAGGTAATAGGATCTGTCCAGAGATGAAAAGGGTACTGCAATTCTGATGAATGGGAGGTGATGAACCTTCTTGATGGAATCGTCACAGCTCTGCTCATATCCGCAAGCGAGTTGAAGAGTTTTCCCTCACCCCTACTCGTCAATTCCCCCTTCCTGACAACAAGATGAAGCTAGGGCTTGAATCCGTAGTCACGTAGAAAGAACGAGGGAGGGCGTCGGCTCGGAGAGGAAGAACACAGGGCAATATGAGGAGATCAGCAAACAATGGAATCAGGGAAAGCTCAGGAAACCTACCTTTATCGCCGACTCGCGCGCTCGGCTCCCACCGAGTTCTTGGTGTCCGCGACTAGGGCTGGCACCGATCGAGCTTCGACGACATTTTCCCTCCGATAATGCGACGAAGCCGAGATCACAGTGGAAGAAGCCTCTCCGTCGGTGTCGGGTCGTCCGTGTGCGAGAGAGAAAGGGGAGGGAACTAGCGCTCGGCGTGGCTCCTCGCTCGTCGGCGTCATTGCCCGGCAATAGATCGAGTTCCCGAGAGTTGGCGGTGAGGTGAAGAAGGCGAGGATCGGGAAAAGGCAGAGGGCATTCGGGATAGGGGAAGGAAAGAAGCTGAAAATCGATTATATTTTAAAGGAATAAGATTAATTTCCTCTTATGCTTAGGTTTAAACAAATTAAACCCTAAGTTACTTCTTTAATCAACTCCCATTTGATTCGGGCATTCCAAATAGGCCTTCACTGTACCCCAAATTCATCCCCTCAAAACGGGCCATACAAACTCCGTTTAAATCCCGAAAAATTTCTCAAAATTTTCAAAAAATCCAATAAGATTTTTCGTCCAATAACATTTATTATTTAATTTTACGGTATTTTACACATGCTTTCTATGGGTTAGATCTAGACTAAGGCAAAAATAATTTTGCAATCCTGGAGAAATAGAAATTTTTTTAAAATATAAGTAAATAATTTCTGTAGAATTTGTAAAACATTTGAAAATTTATTTGATAACAAGAGTCCTAGTCTATAGTGCACATTCCCAGTCATCTTCATAGATTATTGAATTTAGTTTTTGGTAGTGATTTACTGAAAATATCAGCTAAATTTAACTTGGACTCAACATAGTTGAGTTGAATGTCTCATTTGGCGATATAATCTCTAATAAAGTGATGTTTGATTTCAATATGCTTGATTATTGAATGATGCACTGGATTTTTGGTTAAGTTGAATATGGATTTTTACATTTTTGTATGCTAAGTTAAAGTTTTTTAATGTGTGCATCATCCATAACAATTATGCTACACACTCACTCATTGCTATGTACTCAGCTTCAGTAGTAGATAAAGTAATACAGTATTATTTTCTTCTGAACCAGCTGACAAGTGATAGTCCAAGTAATTGACATCCACCACTTGTACTTTTATGATCTATTCAACAGCCGACATAATCTGAGTTAGAGTAACCATTAGTTCAAAATTAGGTGTTCTAGGATACCAAAGTCCTATATTTGGTATGTCTTTTAAATATCTAAAAATTCTTTTTACATTAGTTAAGTGGGATTTCTTAGCACAGGTTTGATATCTAGCATACATACTAACTGCAAATAAAATATCAGGTCGACTTGCAGTTAAGTATAAAAGGCTGCCTATGACACTCCTATAATATTTTAGATTTACGGGTTTTCCATTTGGATCACTATCTAAGGTTATGTTAGTCGCCATTGGTGTTTTTATTTGTTTGATATTTTCTATTCTAATTTTTTTAAGTAATTCTTTTATGTATTTTTGTTGGTAAACATGTTCCTTCATTTGTTTGTTTAATTTGTAATCCTAAGAAATATGTCGGTTCACCTACTAGGCTCATTTCAAATTCTTGTTTCATTAAGGTTATAACTTCTTGTAAAAATTCTGAGTTGGTTAAACAAAAAATTATGTCATCTACATATACTTGGACTATGAAAATATCTTGTTTGAGTGAATTTACAAATAGAGTTGGATTAATTTGACCTTGGTTGAACCCTTTGGAAATTAGATAGGAGATCAATCTTTCATACTAGGCCCTATGTGTTTGTTTAAGACCATACATGACTTTCTTTAGTTTAAACATGTGGTTAGGATGATCTATACTTTCAAACTCAGGTGGTTGACCTACATAAACTTCTTCTTTTAGCCTATTTAAGAAGGCAGATTTAACATCTATTTAATAAAGCTTAAATCCTTTATAGCTAGCATAGCTTAGTAATATTCTAATAACTTAAGTCTAACTACTGGAGCATATGTTTCATCATAGTCAAATCCCTCTACTTGACTAAACTCTTTAGCTACTAGTCTAACCTTGTTTCTAACAATTTCCCCATTTTCACTTAGTTTATTTCTAAATACTCATTTTATTTCTATTACCTTTTTATTATTAGATAATGGTACTAAATCCCAGACTTCATTTCTTTTAAATTAGACTAGTTCTTCCTGCATAGCTATAATCCAGTCTAGGTCAAGTAGGGATTCTTCTACTATTTTGAGTTAGATTTTAGAAATTAAAAATATTTAACATAAATTTCTGAAAGATGATCTAGTTTGAACTCTTAGGTTTGAGTCACCTAAAATTTATTCAATTGGGTGATCTGAGCTGACTCTTATTATTTTAGGCTCAGTTTATATTTGTTCATTTTATTGTGATTAATTTTTTTCATCTTCGTATTCATCTATTGGGTTTTCACTTGCTCCCCCTAGATCAGTGCTAGCTCTAATAAAATCAATTGGTTGGTATTGAGGTTAAGTTTAATTAGATTCTTTTGAGTTAGTTATTTCATCGAATTTTACATTGGTTGTTTCCTCAATTCTTAGAGTAGTTTTATTGTAAACTATATCCTCAAATGTTTAGGGAATATCCTACAAAGATTTCATTTTCTACTTTTGAGGTAAATTTTCCTAAGTATTTTCTTGTGTTTAATATGTAAACAGGATATCCAAATACCATAAAGTATTTAACATTAGGTAATTTATTATCATAAATTTTAAATGGGGTTTTATTTTATTTCTTATTTATTGTTGTTCTATTTTGTACATAGCAAGTTGTACTAACAGCTTTATTGGTGCAGCGGAGGCCGACAAGAGGGGGTGAATTGCCTGCACAAATTAAAACTACCCTCCTCGAATTTTTCAACTCGAAATAAAAGCAATAGCAATAATAATAAAAGAACTAAAACAATAAATCTAGAGACTCGGGAGTTAACCTGGTTACAACCAAGAAGGTTATTAATCCAGGGCGATGAAAAGCGCGCAGTAAAAAAATCTCCTTCTCTGAAGGCGGAGAAGCCTTTTACACTCTTACAGCTCAGAACTATTGCTAGGAATTGATTACAGAGTTGATGGAACAGTTGATGTCTAATTCCTAGTTCCAGAGGCCTTTATATAGTCTCTGGAAATCCTATCTCAGATGTCCGAGGTGCCTCCAATAGGGGTCCAAGGCGCCTCCATTGAGAGAGTGGATAAAACTTTATCCAAAAAGCCAACGTTCACTTCTGCCAGGTCCGAGATGCCTCCAACAGGCATTGAAGGCGCCTTCAAGCTGGAGGCGCCTCCAAGCCTGATGGAGGCGCCTCCAAGCTAGCTGGCAGCTTTTTCCAGCTTGTTTGCTTCTTTGCTTCATCTTCTGAAGTCCTGTTCTTTTGGGTGATTCCTGTCAATCGAAATAGGGCTCACCCAAACCCAATTTCTGGCCTTCTCCTCGAGAATTCTTCCTCCCAGCTTAACATCTCTCGAACGTCGTGCACATTCTTCTCGCCCACCGGTGTACTCTTCCGCAGCTCTCTCGTCCTTCGGACGCACCGAGCCCATAGACTCCCTTCCAGTGTCGTCCTTCTCGCTAGCTGCATCTTCTGCTCGACTTCCTGCACTACTAAGCTCCTGCACACTCAGACACAGGGGTCAAACACAAAGCAGGACCTAACCAACTTGGTTGATCACATCAAAACAACCACGGGATTTAACAAGCTTCTACCGAGAGATATTTTAGTAGTTGGTATTCATTAAGCATTGTCCTAGTGGCTTCTTAGAGAGTTATATTTCTCCTTTCAACTATTCCATTTTATTGAGATGTATTAGGACATAAAAATTCTTGATGGTACCTGTTTTCTAAGCAGAATTTAGTAAAACTATGATTTTTAAATTCTCCACCATTATCGCTCTTAATTCTTTTAATTTTTGAGTCCTTATCATTTCCAGTTTATTTACAAAAATTACTAAATATTTTATCTTTATTTGTTAAGAATTTTACCTAAGTGAATCTCGAGTAATCATCAATTATTACTAAATAGTATAAATTTATATTAATATATTTAATTCCATATGAGTCAAATAGATCTAAGTGCAATAATTTAAATGTTAAATTGGTTTGAATTTGATTAGTTAGTTTGTGAGTTAATTTGGTCTAATTTTCTTATTGACAAGTATCACAAATTGTTAAGTCTAAGTTAAGTAGTTTTGGTAGTCCTCTAAGTAAGTCATTTAGTTTGGTGAGGTTTCTAAAGTTAGTGTGGGGGCATTCTCCTATGCCACAACCAGGTTTCCTCTTTTTGTGCCAAGTGACACTTATGTAAGGAGTTGACTAAGTTAATTAATTGTATAAATGTTATTATTCCAATGTCCTTTTAATTTTATCGTTGAGTCTTTCATATGTTTAATTAAACATTCAGTAAATGTAAACCTAACCTTATATTCTGAATCACACAATTGACTAATATTGAGTAAGTTAAATTTAAAATTTTCAATAATGAGTACTTTATTCATAATAAAATTAGATTCTAGTTCAATGTTGCATATTCTAATTACCTTCAATTTGTCGTTGTTTTCAAAGGAAACTGTTTCTAGTCTTTTGAAGGTTAATTTTGTAAACGTTGTTTGATCTCCGGTCATATGTCGGGAGCAACCACTGTCTAATATCCATTTAAATTCCTACAAAAGTAGGAGAAATAAATTTTAGCTCAAGTGTGAAGTTAGTTTAACTTGATTTATTTTAATTTTAATTTAATTTATTTAATTTAATTTATTTAATTTAATTAATTTAATTTATTTTTATTTAATCTTTATTTATTTCACCCGATCTATATTTTCAATCAGAGAATCCTATAATTTTATGAGATGAGTTAAGTTAAAATTTTAGGTTTTGGTTTAACATATGTTAGATTTAAGTTTAGTTTTGGATTCAATAAATAGACATTTTTTGAATAAATTTCTAAGCTATGGTGAGTCACTTGGACATCATTAGAGTAACCACGTCTTCAAAAAATTTTTAAATAGTCCTGCTCACTGAACTTAGTACAAAATTTTAGTCTAGCTAGCTAAGATTAGTAAGGGATAGCTTCAGTTAGTTCCACTAAACTAAATGCATTAAGTGGAAGCTATATCTTCCTAGACATACTGTTGGTGCAATCGACCTCTAAGGTTTTAATGTCCAACAAATATGTTTACGTAAGGGAAATCTCGGTAAATTATGAAAACCAGGTGTATTCGATAAGCCTGGAGGACCTGATCTCTGGGTAGCCGAATACTGAGTTTTAGTGAGTGAAGCCAGATGGAGAAAACCCAAGGGGTGGTAACCTTAGGTTCTGGTGAGTGAAGCTAGATGGTGAAAACCCTAGGGGGAGATAACCTTAGGTAGCGAGAAGTCTTGGAGGAGTGAACTCCAAGCAAGGTTGATCACGCGCGGTCAACCAGACTAGTGGATCTCGGTAAATCTAAGTTTGGGTTTACTATAGTATTCTGTATTACTATTATTACTATTGGCTAATGTAGTATTGTAGGAAAAGTCTTATTGAATCAGGCAATCAGACACTGAGCAGGTAAAGTCCTAACATATATGGAGGATCAATGTTTGGCAAGTAGGTTGAGGTAAGCAACTAGAGGAGCGATAGTGAGGTCGTGTTCCTGAAAGAAACAACTTAAGGTCGTTGATCCAATTGAAGAAACTGAGAAGGTTTCCAAGTTGAGATCAAGACAGTTAAACTGTCTATTATTATTACTCATGCATTAGATATCTTATTACTGTGCTAGTATCTGTTTTACAGGATTATTGTCTAACACTGTTTTGCAGGTTCAACTTGATCGATCGACTGAACCTGATGATCGGTCGACCGAACAAGGCCAACTCAAAGCAGATATCAGTTCATACCAAAATAGAGCAAGGTTTGATCAAAGCTTGATCGGTCGACCAAACCCTGATGACTCAGCGCTGTCCAAATCAAGCAGAAGCAAAGAAGAGCGATTGATCGGTCGACTAAACAAGGTGATCGGTCGACTGAGCAAGGTGATCGGTCGACCAAACAATCATCACTTAATGGTGCATTAATTCCAGATCTCGGTGAACAGGAAGGATCTCTGTTTGGTTGATCCAACAAGGGGGTCGGTCGATCGAACACTTAATTGTCATAAATGTCGAAGATTGAATCAACATCAGATCTCAGTGAAGATAGAAGGGAGCTGGTTCGATCGACTGAACCCAAGGATCGGTCGACCGAACATCGACGACTCTTATAAAAGTGAGCTCGAGGTCCGAGGTTGGGTAACAAAATCTGATTGGTTCGAAGTTCATCTTTGCGCAAGCTACTCTTCACACACAAGCTACTACTCCAAGAAGTGTCGACAAGCTGCATACTCATTCTTAAGTTGGTATAATTTTACTAGCTTGTAATTGTACTCATTTATTAGTAAGATAGTAGGTTATTGCTATCTTACTCATTTGTACGCATTGCTTCTTTCCGAGATTTTCAAAAAGAAGAGTTTTAGTAGATTATCCATCAGTGCGATCAAGGATCACGGGCCTTGGAGTAGGAGTCTACCTAGGCTTCGATCCAAGTAATCGAATTGTGTTTCTATTTTTCGCTGCACAAATTTGATTTTAACAAGTAAAAGAATTATTTTAAAAAATGCGATATTCAACCCCCCCCTCTATCACACTCTTTCAATCCTACACATACATAGATAGAGTTTCTCTAACCTACTATCATCCAAAACTTCTCCAGTGTTATTTGTCAGGTTAAACTTTTGTCCCTATTTAAGCTAGTCCTAATTACCTAGCCGGATAAATTATTATTTTTAGAGGTGCCAACTAATTTGGTGTCTCCCCCTGAACTATTGAATTTGAGTTTAAGTTTTAGATTTATGTCAATTATTTTAATAGTTATAATAAACTTGATTATAACTTGAGTTTAGTTTGAATTTGTAGTTATTTGATTTAAATTTAGTTTTCTAATTTGAATTTGATTTGTTTGTTTTCATTTTACATTTTAGGTTTGGGTTTGAATTAGTTACTTTATTTTGATTTGTTTTTAGATAGTGAACTTCATTTTTGAGTACATAAAATTGATTAAGTCCTACTTTCTTAGTTAAATAAGCTTTTGGGACCCAAGCTTTAGTTTGTTTTTGGTTTTTGGTTTATAAGTGATATAAAAGTTTTATTTGTAGAGCTTATATTTGAGTCTAGACTTGTTGTATAGACCTTTTTGTGTTTTAAGAATTAGGTCAAAAAATTTTGATCTTGTGATGAAAGTTTCTAATAATCCTTTGAGTTTATTAATTTCACCTTTTAAAATTGTATTTTCCTCCTCAAGATTTACAGCTTCATTTGGATTTTTATTTTCACTTTGTTCCTTAAGGTATTGATTTTCCTCAAAAAGTGTTTCAGTTTGTTTTTCAAATATTATTATTTTTTTATCCAGACATGTAATTATTTTAAAAAATTTAGTAGTTAAGATAAACGATATCTCATTCGAACCTTTGGAAACGAGTGCGGACTCATGGATTGATTCGCCTTCAAACTTGTCATCTTGATCCGTCTCACTTTTTGATTCGGGTCCGGATGCTATCAGCGCGATGTAGTTATGATGCTCCTGATCTTCAACATCCAATTCTTCGAAAGACGCCTCATCCCAAGTCACCTTTTCTTCTTCCTGCATTTTGATGTTAAGTAATTTATTCAGAAATGAATCCTCTTCAGTTAGCTTTGCCTCGTTTGTTCCTTCGTGCAACTCGATGAGTTTATCCCAAAGTTCCTTTACATTTTGTGTGGGTCAACGCAGTTCAATTCCTCCTTCATGAGTCCACACTAGATTGTGTTCAATGTCTTAAAGTCAGTTTGTGCCTTCTTTTTCATCTCTGAATTTCAGTTTTCTGGGTCCATAGGAATTCCGGTGTTGTTGCCGATCGGAGGCTTATATTCTTTGCGGATGGAAAACAATTGGTCGAAGTCTATCTTTAGGTACACCTCCATACACTTTCCAATATAGGAAGTCGTCCCCATTGAAGGGGGGAGGGGTGAATGGTGTTGTATCCCTCGTTTTGGACCATTAGTTTCTGAACGAAAAACTTAAAAATATTGCCAAGACTTGGTCCAGGGGTAAATAGTGTGAGAGAAAAGAAAGACCTTATTGGTGTTGTACCAATTTAAGTTATTGTAGAAAGAGAAGAGAAGATTTTTCCAAAGAGGCAATTGCACCAATTTGGATTGTATTGAAAAGCTCAAAACTGAAATAAAAAATTAAAAGAAGATTTTGAAAGTCACCTCCTTGCCTGATTGGTGGTTTCACCAATTCAAAGCTAACTTGGCTCTAATACCACTTGTTGGATCAAAAAGACACTAGGAGGAGGAGGAGGGGGGGGGGGGGGGGGGGGAAAAAAGCAATTTTCGTTTTTTAGAAAATCAAGAATATGCAATAGAAAAGAATCACAAAAGTTCACATGCTAATACAAGTAATTTTTTACTTGGTTCGGAGCCTTCGACGACTTCTACTCCAAGGCCTACACTCGTTGAGTGCTTTCATTGGGTGATTCACACTATCAATTCGAAAATGAGTTACAAAATTTTGAGTACAAGAACTGAAATGAAAATGTTACTAATAAACAGAAAGGAAATTTGAAGAAGTCTTCATTCTTCGAACTTCGGAGCAGCCTTTCGGTATCGTTAGAGCCTTTTAAGAGCAGCACACGAATATGAAAACTGTAGCAGATGATTGTCTAAAGTTATTGGTTGAAAACCTTTATATGTGCCCATTCTGAGCTCCTAGAACCCCTCCGAGTGCCTGGACTGTTGCTGGCGTGGCGATCTCTCGTTGAAACTTGATCCGTTAAGTTTATCCACCTTCGGGTGGAACCCCTCTCGACGCTTGGACCGTTAGCATGGGTTCAGCCAATCATTGTGCTCTAACTCAGCTTTTAGATAGTTTTTCTAGTCTGGGCACCTGAACCAACCTCGGGCGCTCAGACCGCCTGGGTGCCTGGCTAGGCCGCTCGGGCAAAGTTGGTCTGGGCGCCCAGACACTCTTTTTAGCAACTTCTTCCCTATAAAAAAGAGTTAGTCCAAACATAAAAATTACCCTGTAAAACAAAGTTAGCACAATAAGTATAGTAGTAATAATTAGATACTATCTCCCTGAGACCAGGTCAAGGTCTTGTTGGTGCAATCGACCTCCTAG
Source organism: Zingiber officinale (assembly GCF_018446385.1). Lineage (NCBI taxonomy): Eukaryota > Viridiplantae > Streptophyta > Magnoliopsida > Zingiberales > Zingiberaceae > Zingiber > Zingiber officinale. The sequence goes on along the minus strand of NW_024589974.1, from coordinate 353,838 downwards.
GTTTTAATGTCAGACAAATATGTTTAAGTAAGAATGTTTTAGTATGGAGATTGATTTAGGGAAGTCCTAGTTGTAGGCTAGGCAAGGGAAGTCCTAGTTAGAGGCTAGGCAGGGAGAGAAATCTCGGTGTATCGTGGAAGCCAGGTGGATAGGTCTGGAGGACTTGATCCCTGGGTAGCCGAATACTGAGTCCTAGTTGTAGGCTAGGTAAGGGAAATCTCGGTATGTCGTGGAAGCCAGGTGGATAGGTCTGGAGGACTTGATTCCTGGGTAGCCGAATACTGAGTCTTGGTGAGTGAAGTCAAGTGGAGAAAATCCTAAGGGGTGGTAACCTTAGGTAAAGAGAAGTCTTGGAGGAGTGAACTCCAAGCAAGGTTGATCGGATGGTTTCCAGTCGACCGCGCGCGGTCGACCGGACCAGCTAGCGGATCTCGGTAAATCTAGGTTTAGGTTTACTATTGTTTTCCGTATTACTATTATTGTTGTTGGCTAATATGGTATTACAGGAAAAGTCTTAGTGGATCAGGCGATCAGACACTGAGCAGGCAAAAGTCCAAACATGTCTGGAGGAGCATGTTTGGCAGGTAAGTTGAGGTAAACAACTGGAGGAGCGACAGTGAGGTCGGGTTCCCAAAGGGAACAACCTAAGGTCGCTGATCCAACTGAAGAAACCGCGAAGGTTTCCAAGTTGAGATCAAGACAGTCCTACTGTCTTTATACTACTCATGCATTATATATTACTGTTCTAACCTTTGTGTTGCAGGGATACTTTGCTTAACTCTGTGTTGCATGTATAGCCGGATCGGTCGACCGAACAGAGGGATCGGTCGACCGAACCAAGTTGACTCAGCACAGATCAGTTATGTCAGCACCGATCAACAGCAAAGGAAATAGAAGCTGATCGGTCGACCGAACCTGGGGATCGGTCGACCGATCCAATCAACATTAATTGCCCATTAATTCATGATTCTGGCAGACTTCGACGAACAAGGTAAAAGCTTGTTCGGTCAACAGATAAAAGGGTTCGGTCGACCGAACCATTGAAGGCCAGTTAATGCAGAATTTATGAGCCAGCGTCAGATTCCAGCTGTGGGTGATCGGAGCTGGTTCGGTCGACCGAACAGAGGGATCGGTCGACCGAACCTTAGTCCACCTATAAAACCAGGCTCGAAGACAGAAGCAAAAATAATTTTTTCTGAAAAACCAAAACTCTATTTTGCAAGCAATTTGAGCTACACGTCTTCGTTAATTCAGCAAGCCACATTGCCTTGAAGTGCCGACCACAAGCTTTGTCTTTCAATCTTCTTGTCGGTATAACTTTACTTTTTGCTTGCATTGTATTTAACTTAAGCAAGATAGTAGGGTGTTACTATATTGCTCATACTTGTACGATTTGCTTCTTTTCGAAGGATTTCGGAAAGAAGAAATATAGTGATTTCCCATCGGTGCGGTCAAGGACCGCGGGCCTTCGAGTAGGAGTCGAGCTAGGCTCCGAATGAAGTAAAACATTTGTGTCTCTATTTACTTTCCGCTGTGCACGACTTTGATTTAAATACGAAAAGAATAGTTTTTAAAAAGAAGCGATATTCACCCCCCCCCCTCTATCGCGCTACTCGATCCTATCAGGTCTCTGCTTAGATTTCTCAAATAGACCTAAGCTAGACTGGCACCTACTATTCCCTCAACTGGGAATTTGTCCTCACTGGATCTCTCCTCCAGTTGCTTACCTCTTAATTACCAACTACAGTCACTTAACTTACATTTGATCAACCAGATCTTCTCTCCAGTTGTTAGGTCCCGCGGGCCAAACTGGACTTCAACCGATTGTCAAATCCTGCAGATCCAATTAGACTTTCCGCTAGATATCGGGTCCCGTTGACCTATCTAGATATCACACCAACTATCAGGTCCCACGGATCTAGCTAGATTTCATCCTAGTGTCAGGTCCTCCAGACCCATAAACTCCTACACACTTAGTAAAGTAATTAAACCACAAACACTCTAACTTTAATCTACTTATTATTAATCAAAACTTGAGTTAGATCATTAATGTAAATTGCACCAACAATTACCTCCCCCTAAGGTTGTCTAGCTTCACTCACTAGGACTTCCATTGCTTGGCTTCACTCACTAGGACTTTCACTACATAACTTCACTCACTAGGACTTCAATTGTCTGACGTCACTCATCAGGACTTCCACCACCTAGCTTCACTCACTAGGACTTTCACCACCTACCTTCACTAACTCGGGTATGACTTCACTCACCATGACTTTCACCACCCAGCTTCACTCACTACAGCCCAACTTCACTCACCAACATGTCTATCTGCAGTAGGAGGAATGCAGACTATAAGCAAAATGCTTAGTGAGCGTTATCTAACTCACAAAATCTCGATATGCATGTATATAAATAAAAAACATGCTAAAACTGAATGCTAACATGTAAAGCCACTCATGCTCATAAATAGCAAAGAAATCAACTAACTGAAAAGCTAACATATAAAGCTAAACATGCTCATCAACTAGCAAATAAATAACATGTAAGAAACTGAACATGTAAAAGTTGCTAGCATAAAAGAAAGCTAAACTTGCTGATCTTTAAAACAAAGTGAAACTTACTTCATTTACTCTAAACTTATTCTTTTATTTCACTTGTTTAAAATTTATACTTTAATACTTGAAAATAATAATCAATTTCTCTTGGGCCCAGGCATAGTAGCATTTTATGCGCGTTCCCTAATAGGTTGGGGTAGCGAGCCGCCAATCCTAAAAGAGCAGACCTTGGTCTACCAGGGCCAAGACCTTGGAATTGGACACCTGGATTTGTTTAACAACAACCTTGGAAGTCGGGTACTAGCCTCTTCTTAAAAGTAAAATACTTATTATCTTAAATACTTCTTCTTTAAATGCCTTGGCATTTTAATAGCATCTTATGTGCCAAAATCCCTAAAGTCTTGACTTTGGGATTTACTTAAGACCTTGGCCTTTTTCTTTCTTTTCTTTACTCATACTTCTCATACTCCTTGATTAAAGCTTATTAGAATCCCGTAGATATATCTAACAAGTGTAGGATTACAACCAACCAAGCATGCTATATAAAAATAACATAAGGGAAGCAGATCTGAACTCTCTAAGCATGTTATAAACAAAGCAAAAAAGAAAGCAACTTTGAACTTACTAATCATGCTTTAAAATAGAGCAAAAGAAAGTAACTTTAAGCTTTCTAAACATGCTGTAAAATAGGGCAAAAGAATGCAACTGAAAAACTAGAAAATCTGTTCATGTACATCTATAGCTACACAAACAGAAATGCAAATAAAGAAAAGTTGTTCTAAGCCCTAAACAAAATTGTTCTTGCTTGCAAATATGCGATTAAAGAGAAGCTGTTCTAAGCCCCAAACAGAGCTGTTCATGCTTGCAGAAATGCAAATAAAACTAGGATGCTAAGGCTGAGATGCTAATTAAGGTAACAAAGAAATCTAAGATTGATATGCTAACTTCAAAGCTGTTATTTTCATTGCAGCAAGGAGAAAATCCAACAAGAGCTATAAATCTACAGCATTTCATGCTCTAACAATTCAATAAAAGGTCTATAACTGATACGGATCCAAAACATGCATGTTCTTCTTGTTATGTTCCCCGACACAAACCAACCAGAAAGTATTGCTGTAACTAAAATCTTTGCAAACATGTTCACAACATAAAGCAACAGAATTCTTCAAGTCTACTTCAAAACAACCCGGAACTATAGTCCATTTCCCTGTTTAGTGCCACGGTAAAAACCAATAAGAGCAAAACACTCCACTTACTTAATCCTTTTCCTGTTCTTCCCTTGGAAACTCACGGCAGCAACAAGACCTTTAAGCATGTTACAATATATATATGCAAGGAAGAAGGAAAAAGAATCTTAAATTGAAAACTAAGACATCAATTGTTCTCTATCCTATGTGCCACGGCAACAAAAAGAATTGAAGGTTGCTACTACTCAGTCCACGGCAAAGAACCAAAACAAAAGATTTCTCATTGCCTAGTATAACAAAATCCGAATTCAAACTATAAAGCTTAAGATATTAAACCCACATGCTTGAATTTTACCCATCCTATTCTTTCTTTGAAGGTCACGGCGGCAAACTCTAAACCAACATCACAGAAAAATTCGAAAACAAACGAAATAGAAATCCGAAACTATCCTACTGCAGGTGAGTAGCGACTCACCTCGCTGTTCTTGGACTTACAACCGGAAAAGAGGACTCTAAAGCTTCTAGGGTTTCGGCCGAAGCTTCTCCTTTATGCTTCCGAGCTCCTTCCGTCGGGATGACCACGCACAATGAAGCTTGGAGATTGGCCAGAAGAGTCCTTTTGCCGGCACCAGAGAGGAACCCTAGCGTCGTCGCCTCGGTGTGTTTTCCGCCCGAGCTGCCGCTGTCGCGCGAGAGAGGTGAGGAGAGAAAGAATTTCGGGAGAAAAAGATCCTTTTCCGAAAAATCACTTAAGTTTTTCCCTCTTATTATCTCTAGGGTTTCCATATAACTTTACTTTAAATATTTTTCTCTCCATACCTAGTTAACAGAACGAGCGTAGCTCAACTGGTCGGGCCAAGTTCGGTTGGGTCAGTCCGACCCGAGGTTGTAGGTTCGAACCTCGCCTTCAACGGTTTTTTTGTCAAAATTTCTTTTTTTTTTGTAAACATACTAAACGACCTCCAAAAATTACGTAAAAATACTCTAAAAATTTCTAAAAATCTCTAGAATATTTTAAAAGCATTTCCAAATATTTTTATGAGCTTTTAGAAATTTGAAATAGGAAAAATTGGGTCGTTACAACATAAAGGGACCTCGAAGGCAAAACTAGAAAGACGGGACCTGCTCCAGAACCATATCAGCAACCTCTGGTTAGAAGAAGGCGAAACCGTCACACACCTCTACTCAAGAATCAAGGAGCTCATCACCGGACTCATGAATCTTGGAGAAAAGATAACCAACTGAGATTCGCTAAGGTATGCACTTAACGCATTGCCTAGGACTCCGGAATGGTTGACCTTAGCAGATGCGTATTTCATCTCTAAGGATTTAAAGGTAAGCACTTTAGAAGAACTTTTTTCAACTTTTGAAATTCATGAGTCAAGATGTGTAGGTCTAAGGAAGGAATTAAGGCAAAACATTGCCTTAAAAGCTAAAATGGACAAACTTGATTCTGAGACATCACTTGATGATGACAAAACGATGTTAATGACAAGGAGATTTAAAAAATTATTTAAATCCAATAAGTTTAATCAAGTGCAGGGTAAGAGAAGAAAAAGAAAGTTAAAATACTACCACTACAATGAACAAAGACACGTAAAAGATGTTGGTGCGGGAAGCATCCGACGATCGAACCCAAGTTTTGATAATGGCAAAGGGTTCAAAGTTAAGTCTTGTTGTTATCTAACATGTTGAATGAGTGTTTCAGGAAAGTCCTAACTACGGTTAGGCAGGTGAAAACCCTAGGGGGTGGTAACCCTAGGTCCTAGGGGGCGGTAACCCTATGTGGAGAAAAGTCCTAGCTGCGGTTAGGCAAAGGGAAAACCCTAGGGGGCGGTAACCCTAGGTCATAGGGGGTGGTAACCCTATGCGGAAAGTCTTGGCAGGTCGATGGCTTCAGGCAAAAGTCCTAGGGGGTGGTAACCCTAGGTGGAAAGTCCTGGTGTCGTGAACCAGGTGAAAGACTAGACTAGCCGGGAAGCGGATGTCCAGCAGAAAGTCCGGAAGCGTCGAGTGCTGAGCAAAAGTCCAGTCGATCTAGAGGATCGCACTGGCAGCAGGTAAATCTCCTGAGTGGAGTAGGTAAGGACGCGTTCCCCGTAGAGGATCCGAAGTCAGACCCGGACAGTCCGGAGACTGTCATAATATTCTTTATCATATTCATACTGTTGTTTTATGCTAACTTTGTGTTGCAGGATATTGTTTTAGACTAACATGTCTTTCAGGTACAAAATAATGAAGTTTTCCCTCTGATGAACAGTGTCCGAGGCGCCTCCATGGAGCTTGGAGGCGCCTCGGGTGTAAAAACTGACCTGGCCATGAAGCAGGGCTGAAGGCGCCTCGGTTGGCTATGGAGGCGCCTTGGAAGGCGCCTTGAAGACCTATGAAGGCGCCTTCAAAGGTGATAAGCGCAGAATGGTCAGCGCTCATCTGCACGGCGGACTCGGAGCTATGGAGGCGCCTTCGGAGGCTTTCAAGGCGCCTTGGATGCCCTTTATAAGGGGTCTTCGAGCAGCACTTCAAGACAACAACATCCAAGCGATTCCTCTGCATTCAACGGTTAACGAACTCATTCCGAAGTGCTGCAACTCTACACCGACGACCTGGAGCTTCAATTTGGCAGTTTAGTTGTCGGTATAAAATTATATTTATATTCTTTATTTTGCTTCTTGTACTTAAACTTGTAAATCTATTCGAGCCTATAGTTGTTGCCCACAGTAAGCGATCAAGGATCGCGGGCCTTCGAGTAGGAGTCGCTACAGGCTCCGAACGAAATAAATTCTCTGTGTCCTTCTGTTTGTGTTTCTTTATTTTATTCCGCTGCGTTTTAATTACTCCGATAGTTTTGCGATTCGAAAAACGAATTAGCCACGAGCGCTATTCACCCCCCCTCTAGCGCGTCTCGATCCAACAATTGGTATCAGAGCGGGGTCGCTTTGAACTGGTGCAACCACCATTCAAGCATTTTTCGTGGCTTTGTCGTTTATTAAAACCTTACACCTTTCATTTTTTCCCTCCAAAACTGTTTTTGAAAAATTAATTTTCATCTTTTCACCATTGGTTGGAATTAACGAAATATTGCGTTTTCAAAAATTTATGGTAATATTATTTTAATAATATTTTATTATTTTTTCTCAAAATTCCTGAATTACTATTTTTATTTCTCTCCCGCACTACTAATCTAAGACTAAGTCTTAGAACAAGTTTTATTGTGTTTATTTTGTGAGATTGTCTTTCTAAAATGGCCCATCAAGAAGGCTACAACACTGCTCGCCCACCACTCTTCTCCGGAGATGATTTCGGAGATTGGAAGGGTCGGATGAAGGCGTATCTCCAGTCTCACTTTGAAGTCTGGATGATCGTCAAAATCGGGCTTCAACTGCCAACTGACGGCGCCGGCAAGCCACTACCGTACGAGAACTGGGACGCGAACCTTATCAAAAAGGTAGAAGCAAACACAAAAGCAACGTATACACTTCAGTGTGGCTTAACGAATAAAGAGCTGAATCGCGCCAGCCCATTCTCAAGCGCCAAGGAGCTGTGGGAGAATCTGATTGAGCTACACGAAGGTATTCCTGATACGAAAATAGGTAAGCATGTTTTAATAAACAAATTATTTGAGCAGACTAATGCTATTCCGGCCGAGGAAGGTGTTGCGTTATTTGTAGGAACAAGCAAGACGAAGAAAGCACTGAAGGTAACTTGGTCTGAGTCATCAGATGAATCAGAATCGGATGAAGAAGAGCAAGCGAGCCTTCTCGCTCTACCAGTACTAGTACATGTTGTTGAAACCGAGTCCGAGTTCGAGCCTGATTCAGAGACCGAGAGCGAATCATACACCGAGTCCGAGCGAAGCCACGGATCCGTATCCGTTTCTGAAGGACCCAAAACCACTGTAAGTGCTCTAATTTCTAGTATTAGCTTAGATGATTCAGAAAATTTAATTCCTTATTTATTAAAGAAGTTGGCTAAATCCAACGTCCGGGTTAAGTCGCTCCAAAAGGAGGTAACAACCCTTAAGGAAGAGACTGACTTGAGTGCTTTAACTGAGTCAGTTCAAATTGGAAGTTCGACTCAAGTCCAACAACTTGAGGAAGAAAATTCTAATTTGAAAACTCAAATTAAAGAACTCAAAGACACGTTGGAACGGTTCACCTTGGGTTCCAAGAATTTGGATCTAATTCTTGGAAAACAGCAAGCCATTTACAACAAATCCGGACTTTGATTTAAGACCAAAACAAAATATAAATCATATCTGTCTCTAGTTAATAGAAATAATAGAAACATAATTCAAGCATGGGTCCCCAAGTCCAAATTGATTAATCAAGTTGGACTTGGTCAATATTGGATCCCGAAAGATCAAATATACTACCTCGATAGGCCATATCGAGGCTATGATCCAGGGGGAGTTAACAGAAAAACCATTAAAATTAAATAAAATCAAATTAAAAATTCGAAATTAAATTATAAATTCAAAATTCAAAACCAAATTAAAAATTTGAAATTAAATTATAAATTCAAAATTCAAAACCAAATTAAAAATTCGAAATTAAATTATAAATTCAAAATTCAAAATTCAAAACCAAATTAAAAATTTGAAATTAAATTATAAATTCAAAATTCAAAACCAAATTAAAAATTTGAAATTAAATTATAATTTAAAATTCAAAATCAAATTAAAAATTCAAAATTAAATTATAAATTCAAAATTCAAAATTCAAAATCAAATTAAAAATTTGAAATTAAATTATAAATTCAAAATTCAAAACCAAATTAAAAATTCGAAATTAAATTATAAATTCAAAATTCAAAACCAAATTAAAAAATTTGAAATTAAATTATAAATTCAAAATTCAAAATTCAAAACCAAATTAAAAATTCGAAATTAAATTATAAATTCAAAATTCAAAACCAAATTAAAAAATTTGAAATTAAATTATAAATTCAAAATTCAAAATTCAAAACCAAATTAAAAATTCGAAATTAAATTATAAATTCAAAATTCAAAATCAAATTAAAATTTCGAAATTAAATTATAAATTCAAAATAATTCGAATTCAAATATAGATGGAGGATCCAGAATAGCTGGCACCCCCAAACTGAACTACCCGACTGGGTAACTGAACTCAATCTACCCGAAATGGGTAATATAAGAGTAGATTACCCGGCAGGGTAATTAAGGTTAGATTAAAACGGGCTAGGTTTAACTTGACCCACAGTAATGGTGAAGTTTTTGGATGATAGTACGTTAGGGAAGCTTGGGCATCGCATGTCTAGGAAGATATGGCTTCGACCTGGTGCATTTGGCCAAGTGAAACTGACCGAAGCTACCCTTAAATGGATCATAACTAGTTAGACCAAGGTTTAGTATTAAGTTCAATGGGTAGGACTCTTTGGAAAACCTCGAAGGCATGATTACTTTAATGAGCTCCTTGTGACTCACCATTGCCCAGAAGTTTATCCAAAGAATGCTTATTTGTTGAACCCAAAGCTAAACCTGAATCTAACACAAAGTTAAATCAGACCCTAAAATTCAACCATAATTCATCTCACAACAATTATAGGGTTCCCTGATTGAAAATTTAGATCGGATGAGATGAATAAGAAATTAAAACAAAAATTGACTTAAACTTAAATCAAGTTAATTCAACTAAATTAAACTAATCAAAATTAATTAACTTAAAATTATTTTTAAAACATAATTTTAAATCTTTTAAAACCTATTTCAAAATTATTTGAAAAATCATTTTTAAAAACTTTTCAAAATTAATTTCAAAATTATTTTAAAAAAAAATTTTCAAAATTAATTTCAAAATTATTTAAAAATCTTTTCAAAAATAATTTCAAAATTATTTAAAAATCTTTTCAAAATTATTTAAAATTAATTTCAAAAATTATTTAAAAAACTTTTCAAAATTATTTTAAAAACTTTTCAAAATTATTTAAAAAACTTTTCAAAATTAATTTCAATATTATTTAAAAATCTTTTCAAAATTAATTTCAAAATTATTAAAAAAAAACTTTTCAAAATTAATTTCAAAATTATTTAAAAATCTTTTCAAAATTAATTTCAAAATTATTTAAAAAAACTTTTCAAAATTAATTTCAAAATTATTTTTAAAAAACTTTTCAAAATTAATTTCAAAATTATTTAAAAATCTTTTTAAAATCAATTTCAAAATTCTTTTAAAAATTATTTAAAAATCAAATTTGAAGTTTGATGGAAAATCACTATCTACAAAATTATAGTTTTTTAAAATTATAATCAAATTTCAAGTTATTAAAATTTTAATTCTTTTCAAATTATGATTTCAAACTTAATTATTTGAAAATCTTCAAAACTTTAAATCTTTAGTCTTTTGAAACTCTAAGTTACTTTAAATATCAATTAAAGTAGAGCTAACTCCATCTCACACTCATAAGCTAAACATGTCTGAAAACCTAGAATGAGTGAGATGAAAAATTAGGCAATAAGCAAGTAGCTAAAGGTTAGACAGTTGGTGAAGGAAATGGGGATATTAAGGTTAAGCATGCTTGTACTTTAGGGCTCTGATACCTGATCAAGACAAGTTAGATCATTTGAATGCTATTTATCTTGACTCATGCTTGGACTTAAGGACCAACTGAATAAATAACCTAAATTAAATTTTTAGCTACTCCCTCTTTGTCCTAAAAATTAACAAGATCTTACTCCTATTTTTCAAAATTAAGCCTTTAAGCTAAGTACCTTTTTAAATTAAACCTACATTTTCAAAATTCAATGTTTGCAAAAGGCTTAGCTAAGTAATCCATACATCAACTTTCCAACTTTCTCAAACTTAGCCACCTTTATAAATTTTTGGCTAAAATACTTTTCTAAGTTACCTCTTAGATTCATTTTATACTTAGCTAAAAGTATTAAAAACATATTTCTGTACTTGCAAAATTTAACTCATGGCTTTCAAAAGATTTTTGCTAAGTATAATGAGACTTCAAATTTCTTTAAACATAATTTGGCTTCAAAAATCCTTTAAAATCTAGCAAAGTTTTTGTTTCTAAATTTAATTAAGTATTTTTTCATAAAATAACTAAGTTTAAAAAGAGGCTAAAGTCATCATTCAAAGTCATCCATACATTAGCCTTTTTAACTTAGGAGAAAAATATTCCTTTTTAAGTCCTCTTTCTCCCTTAACTAACAACTTTTCAGTAAAATTTTATTATAAGCTAAGTGTTACACATGCATTTTTTCTTTCAAAGACTAAATATGTTTTTTTTTCTAAAAGCTTAAAACCTGCTTTCAACTGGCTTATATTTTGATTTATGGTAAAGGGGGAGAGTAGGAAATTCAAAAGTAAAAAGTGTTTCTTTTATTAAGGGGGAGAGTAGAAAATTCAAAAGTAAAAAATTCAAAAAGGAAACCCTGTATTAAGGGGGAGCGTCACAAAGTTTAAGTGTTAGCTTAAGTTATGCTTTTATTTGAATTTATATACTTAAACTTGCTCACTTAAAATCTTTTAATATATCTTATACATTTGTTTTACTTAACTTTGAATTTGGGTTGCTGATCCGGCGGTAAGAACGGGGGACCCCCTTTTGAGGGAAGTCAACGTCACGTGGAGGTCAAAGGTCAAATGGCCGATCGGAAAAGGGGGACCGACTGGCCGAACGGGGTCTAAGCAGAAGCAAAGGCAACCTGACGGGGAGTCAGGTCTCCAACGCTCATGGTGAATAGAGTCGCCTGGTTGAGCGGGTAGCCCGCTCGGCCAAGGCTTGAAGCATCGATACTGTAAAGGAACCGTTTGAGCCAAGCACCCGGTCGGACCGATACCTGCATCCGGTCGGATCGATGCTTGCCGAGCGGATGGATACTCGGCTCGGGGAAAAAGAAGACAAAGGCAGAGGAAACATTGGGGAACATCTTTTTCTGACAGCGGGCATGTTCGACGACCAGGCCATAAGCAGAATCGTACAACGGAAGGTTCTGCTGTCCCATCGGAGAGGTGATCAGACTGTAGCAGTATGGTGTCAGACATGTTCCTCTGACAAGCTCATACTACGGTATGGGAAACGACACGTGTACACCTCGGTAAGTGTGCACAAGCCTCCCCACAGTTCTATATAAGAGCCCTCATACTTCGACGAAGGTACGCGATCACGCATTCTCGCATCTTTTGAGCCACTTCATAGTTTCCTCTTGCCTGACTTGAGCGTCGGAGGGTCGTCGTCGCGAACCCCTTCCCGGCCCGACTTCCTTGCAGGTTCGCCGGAGATCCCTACTACCGGCCGGAGATCCCCGTCATCAGTTTGGAGAGCGCCACGTGCCCAGCGTCCGTTGATTCAGCGTTCGGACAGGATCAAATTGGCGCCGTCTGTGGGAACGCACTTTCATCCAAGCGGAAGCAATGGACGAAGCTGGACGACCGCATACGGTGATGCTCTCCACGGAGGAGCTCGACGCTCTGATCGAGGCAAGAGCAGCTAAGCTTGTGGAACAACAAAAACAGAAGGCGCAAGCCGAGCGGATCGATCAACAAGAGACGTCCGCGTCAGGAGGCCGAGCGGAAGCACCACCGGCCACGGTTCCTTTCCATCGGGCCCTATTTCGTACGCCTCCTGAAGCCGCAACAGTTAACCGTGATCGAGGATCTTTGTCCGACGAGGCGCCTCTGCGAGACAACAGAAAAGGCAAGGCCCCCCGAACGGACGCCTCCCCCGAGCGGATCAACCGACAATTTTCAGAGGCCATCCTACGGGACCCTCTACCAAAGCACTATGTGCCCCCGGTGATCGGTGAGTACAACGGAACCACCGACCCGGACGATCATCTGGGTAAGTTTGATAACACAGCTACCCTACATCAATATACAGATGGAGTAAAGTGCCGGGTTTTTCTTACCACCCTCTCGGGATCGGCGCAACGATGGTTCCGGAGGCTGCCGGACGGATCCAACACAAGTTTCAAGGAATTCCGCACGGCCTTCCTCCACCATTTTGCAAGCAGTCGGCGTTACCAGAAGACTAGTGTCAGCTTATTCGCCATCAAGCAAGAGCCCAGGGAGTCGCTCAGAGCATACATGCAACGATTCAACCGAGTGGCCATGGATATTCTAATGGCCTCCTCAGAAACGATGATGAATGCATTCACGCAAGGCCTCGTGGACGGTGATTTCTTCCGGTCACTCATTCGGAAGCCGCCTCGAGACTACGATCATATGTTACACCGGGCCAACGAGTGAATTAATGTGGAAGAAGCCCAGGCGGCCCGGAGAAAAGAAGTTCCAACTGAGCGGCTAGCCCCTGCCGAGCGGAAGCCTGTCAATCGCCAGGAGCCGCCTTGAGGACCGAGGGCCGAAGCAGTCCGTCCTCACCACGTGAGGTCCCAAGCAGTCCAAGAGGTAGTTGCCGAGCGACCCAAACCAAAGAAGAAGGTATGGACCCCTATGTTTTGCTCGTTCCACCGGACTGACACGCATAACACAAGAGATTGCCGGAGCCTTCCCTTGATCGCCCACCCCGCTCCTCGGAATAGTCATCGTCACTCACCATCATCCGACAGGCGACAGCAACACCATGAAGCCGATCGGCGTATATCCGACAGGCGACAACAACAGTCTCCCGAGCGGCATCATCCTCAGAGGCACAAGGACTATCCCCGGGTGTCTAGGGAGCGGCCTAGGCCGTCCGCTCGGGAAGAAGAAAATAGAAGCAACATGTCCCGCAGCGAAATCAACATCATCGCTGGCGGGCCGATCGGAGGTGACTCCAACAGAGCGCGGAAGGCAAGTGTCAGGCAGCTCCAGATCCATGCGGTCGGCTGCAGCCAAGAAAGGGCGAGCGGGCCCGAAATCAGTTTCGGGCCCAGGGACTTGGAGGGAGTCGAAGTGCCACATGACAACGCTCTCCTCATCAAAGCGGTAATAGCTAACTATACTATTCACCGCGTTTTCATCGATACAGGAAGCTCGGTCAATATTATATTCAAAAAAGCCTTCGACCAACTGCAAATTGATCGAGCCGAGCTGCTGCCCATGACAACCCCCCTCTACGGGTTTACGGGCAATGAAGTTCTGCCGGTCGGACAGGTCCAACTGGCTATTTCGCTGGGAGAGGAGCCGCTCAGAAGGACGCAGACTACCAACTTCATCGTGGTCGACTCTCCCTCTGCATACAATGTCATCTTGGGGCGACCGGCGCTCAGCGAGTTCCGCGCGGCCGTCTCCACCTTCCACCAGAAAATCAAGTTCCCGGTGGAAGATAAAGTGGGAGAAGTACGAGGAAACCAGCTGGCGGCTCGGCGATGCTACGTCGAGATGGTCTGAGTTGAAGCTAATTCCACTCGGAAGATGCCACGGATCGAGGTGAACGTCATTACTAAAAAACCACCCTCTTTGGTTTATGAAGAAAAAGAGGAAGTGCAAATTCACCCGACCCGATCGGAGGCCACCACATTTATTGTGGCCGATCTGGAGGCAAGCCAGAAAGAGGAGGTGATCAAATGTCTCCAGAAAAACTGTGATGTCTTCGTTTGGTCGACGCACGAGCTGCCGGGAATCTCGCCAAGTATCGCGCAGCATGAGCTCCACGTCCGACTGGACGCTCGGCCGGTAAAGCAAAGGAAGAGGGATTTCAGCGCCAAATAGAACGCCATCATCCGAACGGAGGTCGAGAAGCTTCTGGAGGCCGGCCACATACGTGAAGTGCAGTTTCCGAGCTGGTTGGCGAATATGGTGCTAGTCTCTAAGCCGGGCAACAAGTGGAGGGTCTACATTGATTTCCGGGATCTCAACAAAGCATGCCCAAAAGATTTCTACCCTCTGCCTCGGATTGATCAACTGGTGGACTCCACAGCCGGGTGCGAGTTAATATGCATGCTGGACGCTTATCAGGGCTACCATCAGGTGCCGCTCGCCCGAGAGGATCAAGAGAAGGTTAGCTTCGTCACGGCTGACGGCACTTACTGCTACAATGTAATACCGTTCGGATTGAAGAACGCAGGAGCAACTTACAAGCGCTTGATGAACAAAGTATTCAAGAAGCAGATCAGACGTAATTTAGAAGTGTACGTGGATGATATTCTCATCAAGTCCGTCCGAGCGACCGATCTTTTTACTGACACGGAGGAAACCTTCCGAACGCTGAGGAAGTATGGAGTCAAACTCAACCCTCAGAAATGTCTGTTCGGAGCAAAAGGCGGGCGTTTCTTGGGCTATATAGTGACCGAGCGGGGCATCGAGGTAAATCCCAGCAAGGTGAAAGCGTTGCAAGATATGCCGCCCCCAAGAAACCTAAGGGAAGTACAACGCTTGACCGGTCAGATAACTGCATTATCAAGATTCATCTCGAAGACCGCCGATCGGAGTCTCCCTTTTTTCAAGATTCTACGCAAAGCTACTAAGTTCCATTGGGACGAGGAGTGCGATCGGGCGTTTGAAGAACTGAAGACATACCTGAACTCTCTGCCCGTGCTAGCCAAGCCAGCTGTGGGTGAGCCGCTCTGTACCTATCTTCAACCGAGTAGGCAGTAGGCTCGGCATTAGTGAGGACGAGCGGAGAAGAACAACCCGTGTACTTCTTGAGCCATATTTTAAAAGACGTTGAATCTCGCTACACTGGGCTCGAGAAGCTGGCTTTCGCTTTGGTCCTCGCCGCTCGGAGACTTCGCCCTTATTTCCTAGCACATACCATCATAGTCCGGACGAACAACCCATTGGGAAGAGTGCTGCTGAACCCAGAAGCGTCCGGCCGGCTCATCAAATGGACAACGGAGTTGAGTGAATTTGACATCCAGTTTCAACCCCGCTCGGCAATAAAGGCGCAGTCCTTGGCAGATTTTGTTACTGAAGTGCAAAATCTCGAGCCCGAAGCTATGTGGAAAATATTTGTGGATGGATCGTCCACTCGGCTCGGGAGCGGGATTGGTGTATTATTACTCTCTCCCCAAGAAGAAAGGATGCACCTATCCGTCCGGCTGGACTACAAAGCCACCAATAATGAAGCGGAGTATGAGGCGCTCATAGTCGGCTTGCAAGCCGCCCGGCATGTTGGGGCCAGTCGGGTGATGCTCCATTCCGACTCTCAGCTGGCTGCCCAACATCTCTCGGGCACTTTTGAGATTAACAACGCTCGGCTCAAACTCTACACTGAATCCTTCGAAAAGCTCAAGGCCAACTTCAGAGAAGTCATTATCCAGAAGATACCCTGAGCGGAAAACCAGGCAGCAGACAAGTTAGCCAAGCTTGCAAGTTCAATATCACCGGTCATCATTCAGCAGCCAATTGAACAAGTATCTTTGGTGGCGCACGTCGACCGGATGCAGGGCATCGCGTTTCCGAGCTATTGGAGGGCAGCCATCATGGAGTTTCTGAGATAAGGGGCAACACCGTCCGATCGGGAAGAAGCCCAGCTATTAAGGAGGAGAGCCGGTCGGTTCACACTCATTGGAGACCAACTCTACAAGAAGGCTTTCTCCCGCCCACTGTTGAAGTGTGTGAGCTCGGAGGACACGGAGTACATCCTCCACGAAGTGCACCAAGGATCGTACGGGGGGCATCCGGGCGGCCGATCGTTGGCTAGGAAGATCCTGCTGGCCGGGTACTTCTGGCCAACACTGCAAGCAGACGCCGCTCAGACCGTCGCGACGTGCCTCTCCTGCCAGAAGTACCATAACTTCTCCCACCGACCGACAGAGGAGATGAAAGAGTCTACGATATCCTGTCCGTTCGATCAGTGGGGAATGGATATCGTGGGTCCATTCCCTATGGCGATCGGTCAGCGGAAGTTTCTACTGGTGGCAGTCGACTACTTCTCCAAATGGGTGGAGGCCGAGCCACTGGCCAAAATCACAGAGCAGATGGTCAAAAAGTTTATCTGGCAGCATATAATCTGTCGGTTCAGCATTCCGCGCCGACTCATATCCGATAACGGACGACAGTTCGTCGGGAAGCAGCTCGAAGAATAGTGCAAAAGTTATGGCATTGAACAACACTTCACTTCCGTGGCGTATCCCCAGAGTAACGGCCAAGCGGAAGTAACCAACAGAGAAAAACTCAGAATTCTTCGAGCTCGAGTTGACCACATAGGAGGAAGTTGGGTGGACGAGCTGCCAGGCGTCCTATGGGCCATCCGCATGACTCCAAAGGAGGGAACGGGCGTCACGCCATTCCATTTAGTGTACGGCGGCGAAGCGGTTATCCCGATTGAAGTCGGCGTCGAGTCCGTCCGGATGCAGAATTATGATGATGATAACGCCGAGCGGAGGAACATGGAGTTGGACTTGATCGATGAAGAGCGAGCCAAAGCGTCCGTCCGGCTGATGGCGTACCGGCAGAGGATGAAGCAGAATTACAACCGACGCGTGATCCCCAGAGCGTTCTAGGTCGGCGACCTAGTGTGGAAGAAAGTAAAGCCGGTCGGGGACGTTGGCAAGCTAGAGGCTCCTTGGGCGGGTCCCTTCAAAGTCATCGAAAAGCTCCGCTCGAGTGCTTATTATTTGGAGGATGAAGACGGACGGTGGCTAGATCGACCATGGAGCGTAAATCATCTCCAGCCGTGCCGAGCTGGGTGAGAGGTGCGCTGATTTAATTCATTTTGTGTAACTCTTGGTCGCCTGTGTTCTTTTAATGCAGGAAGCAAAATGATAAAAAATGCATTTGGCAATCTTCGCCGAACGGCAGTGTTGAAATTAGCCTTAAAAAGGCCGTCGAGCTCCGACGTTAAATATCGAGAGTCGCGCCGGCGACTATAAACCCTCCGGCCGGAAGACCGTCGAGCTCCGACGTTAAATATCGAGAGTCGCGCCGACGACTATAAACCCTCCGGCCGGAAGACCGTCGAGCTCCGACGTTAAATATCGAGAGTCGCACCGGCGACTATAAACCCTCCGGCCGGAAGACCGTCGAGCTCCGACGTTAAATATCGAGAGTCGGACCGGCGACTATAAACCCTCCGGCCGGAAGTAATGTTGTTTAGTGGTAATTCCAGTTAAAGCTATGCATTATTCCACGGAAGACCGTTGAGCTCCGACGTTAAATATCGAGAGTCGAACCGGCGACTATAAAGTCTCCGGCCGGAAGACCGTCGAGCTCCGACGTTAAATATCGAGAGTCGAACCGGCGACTATAAACCCTCCTGCCGGAAGACCGTCGAGCTCCGACGTTAAAAATCGAGAGTCGCGCCGACGACTATAAACCCTCCGGCCGGAAGACCGTCGAGCTCCGACGTTAAAAATCGAGAGTCGCGCCGACGACTATAAACCCTCCGGCCGGAAGACCGTCAAGCTCCAACGTTAAATATCGAGAGTCGAACCAGCGACTATAAACCCTCCGGCCGGAAGACCGTCGATCTCTGACGTTAAAAATCGAGAGTCGCGCCGACGACTATAAACCCTCCGGTCGGAAGAAGACAACAAAGAGGTGGACTCTTAAGTCGTTTGGCCGGTCGGCCAACTAACCAAAAGTACTTCGTGAACAGCTGGAGAAAATCTCGTTTGCGAAACAGGATATATTTCGCCGAGCCGACTAACTACGCAAAATACTTCGTTAAAAACCCCTTTCGAACACAAGAAAGGTGGGATGAGAGGCGAATAACGAGGAGAAGCAAAGGAACATGAACAACGGTAGTTGGAGAGCCGAGTGGACAACACTCATATTGATTAGCAAAAGAAAAAGAAAAACCAATAAAAGGATAGCATTAAAGAAAGTAAGGCCGAGCAGCCGAATTACAAAAATAGATGAGTGTTTGGCCGAGCGGTTGAGTTACATAAAAACGTCCTATTCAAGGAAGTCGTAATGTCCTGGGGGATGGTGCCGAGGAGCGCTGCTTGGTCTTGGGCCGGGATGAGGACGGAGTCGGCAAGAAGACCCTTGGATTTCAAGTAAGTTGTGGTGGCAGTCATAGCGAGCTCGAAGGCAGTGTACATCCGTTCGCAAACTTTCTCCGAGAACACTTCCAAACGGATGTAATTCAGCCTCAGGGCTGCGACTCAGCCAGGCTCAGCTTCTTGATACTCCTTGAAGGCCGCTTGGGAGGCTGCGAGGGACTCCTGTAGAATTTTCAGCTCCTACTTATGCTTAGTTGCCTCCGCCGAGCGGGCCACCTTCTCGCCGGACAGCTGGTCCATCAGCTCTTTAACTTTTTGCTCCAGACCCCGAGCTTCGACATTCTTCTTCTCCAGATCGGAGATAGCCGTCTTCTTCCGCTCGATCGCCAGGCTTATTTTGCGATCCAGTGATTTGTTCTGGCAATCAAGTTCGGCCAAAATGTGAGCCTGGTCGGCCGTCTTCTTCCGTTCGGCCTCCAACAGATTTTGGGTCTTTTTGAGCTCCTTCTGCAGCTCAGCATATGATGGGCCTTGGGAAGGAGCGTCGCCCGAACTCCGTAACCTCTTGAGCTCCTCGTCCACCATCGCCAGACGATTGGAGACAGCAATCTCCTCCACCCATCTCTAACAAAAGAAAGATTGTTAATAGCAGATCGGAAAGAATGCGTAAAGGACTTGAGAAAATAAACTTACCCCCGTGGCCTGCTGCATGTGGTTGTTGGCCAAATTGCTGAGGGGGATCATTGCGACGCGCGCCCGAGCGTCGGCCCACATCTCGGCTAAGGGCCCCTTCATTGTGATCATGTGATCGGGCGTGGTTGGCCGATCGGCCTCGGGCATTAATTCCTCGGTGGGGAGATGCAAAGAGACCCGAATGGTGCGGCGCCGACCGAGGGTCGTCTGGGCAGAAGCCGGGGAAGGATCGGAGGTCGGCGCAGACATCTGGGATAAAATTGCTGAACGTTGAACTTGGCGGGCAGCGGGCGGAAGGACGCTGACTGGAACGGCCTCGAGGGGGTCCGCGGACGCGTCCAATTGTGTCGGGGTCCGATCGGACGAGATGGCCTCCACCGCTGGGGCTTTGCCGCGGGAATCAGCGGTGGTCCGCTCGGAAGGCTGGATCGCAGAAGCCGCCGATCGAAGGGGTGTCTCCACTCGGCGCCTCTTTTGTCGAAGAGGGCGCTCTTCCTCCTGAGCCGAGCCTTCCTCCCGGGCGGAAGGCTCTCGACTAGCAGTTGTGCAAGCCACCTGTTCCGGGAGAGAAGCCTGAGCAGCTGACTCCCCAGCATTTGTGTCGCTCTCCCCTTCATTAGAGCCAACCGGCTGAATGCCCAACGTCTCCATCTCTTTGGCAGCCGCGGCCTCGAGCGCCGCCGCCTTCCTCTTCAAAATTCCAGCCATCACCGACTCCATGACAATGTTCGCTGCAAAGGAAAAAGGAGAAAATCAGTTAGCAATCAAGGCAAAGGTACAAGCAAGATTCTTACCGAAGCCGCTCGGGAGGGGGGTCCTGATCGGACTTAGGCCGAATATGTACATCACCCCTTCTGGCAGGAACTTATTGATGTCAAACCTCAGACCGGCTAGCATGTTGGCAGCGTGAAGATAGTCCGGTCGAGTCTTGAATCTTCTTAGTTCAGGGGAGGTTGGTGGTCCGATCTGCCACTGCGTTCGGAAGGGGGCCCGCTCGGGCATCCGAAGGTAGAAGTAGAATTCTTTCCAATGCTTATTGGAAGAAGGCAGTTTATTGAAGAAAACTAAATTGGGCCGAGCCTGGAACATATATGTGGCTAGCTCGGACTGTTTAGGGTAATAAAAAAAGTAGAAAACCTCCGGTCAGAGGGGGATATTGTGGATTTTAAACAGGACGACAACGCCGCATAAAAGGCGGAAAGTGTTGGGGACTAGGCTTCCGAGCGGAATGCCGAAAAAGTTGCAAACTTCAACGATGAAGGGATGAATGGGAAATCGCAGACCGGCTGTGAACTGGTCGCGGAAAACACAAAAAGCTCCGCGCGGCGGTTTGTGTGGCCGAGCGGAGGGAGAGGGTAAGATAATTTTGAAGTCGGATGGGATGTCAAAATTATCCATCAAAATATCGGCGTCACGCCGATCGAAGCGCGACTCCATGGTGGTATACCATGGGCCGAGAGTTTGGTCTTGAGGCTGAGAGGAACTAGCCATTGTCCGAGCGGACGAAACCAAAAAAGGGCGAAGAAAGGCAGAGGATAGAAGAAAGAAGATGGTAAATGAAATAGTGCCCCGAGGACCAAAACTCGGGAAAAGAAAGGCAAAGAAAACACAAGAACCAAAGATAGAACAGGAAAAGAGCCTTACAGAGAAGAAGGAGGATCGACGAAGAACGAGGGATCGCCGGAAAAAGAGAACCGAAGCTGCCGGAGCACTGAAACGCCGAAGGAAGCTTTTGGGCACGCGAGAGCAGAAATGCGGCAAAGGCAAAGAAGGAGAAGGATTTATAGGGTTGAGGCCGAGCGGCCTCCACCGTCGGATTCAGGTCGCGAGAACCGGAGCACGCATCGCGCCGTCCATTTCGAACTAAGGCGGTCCCATCGAAGGTAACGCCGCCGCCGTACGCTGACAGCATCAGGGGTGCCACGTGGCATTCCATCACGGGAGAGCATTTAATAAGCGTCTTATCGAGGCACAGAGCGCGTGCTTGGCCTTAATGTCGAAGATTGGCGCAAATGCCGAAGAGATCCGAGGAATGTTACTGTTGACTGAACGTCGTAGCTACCCACGTGGAGGTCGAGTGGAAGATAGTTTCACGGAGATGCCGCTCGGTGCCACTAATAGTCCAGTCAGTCGGACTAATCACTTCCTTCGACTAGACTTGAAGGGGAGGCAAGTGATCCGGCGGTAAGAATGGGGGACCCCTTTTGAGGGAAGTCAACGCCACGTGGAGGTCAAAGGTCAAATGGACGATCGGAAAAGGGGGACCGACTGGCCGAACGGGGTCTAAGCAGAAGCAAAGGCAACCCGACGGGGAGTCGGGTCTCCAACGCTCATGGTGAATAGAGTCGCCTGGCCGAGTGGGTAGCCCGCTCGGCCAAGGCTTGAAGCATCGATACTGTAAAGGAACCGTTTGAGCCAAGCACCCGGTCGGACCGATACCTGCATCCGGTCAGATCGATGCTTGCCGAGCGGATGAATACTCGGCTCGGGGAAAAAGAAGACAAAGGCAGAGGAAACATTGGGGAACATCTTTTTCTGACAGCGGGCATGTTCGACGACCAAGCCATACGCAGAATCGTACAACGGAAGGTTCTGCTGTCCCATCGGAGAGGTGATCAGACTGTAGCAGTATGGTGTCAGACATGTTCCTCTGACAAGCTCATACTATGGTATGGGAAACGACACGTATACACATCGGTAAGTGTGCACAAGCCTCCCCACAACTCTATATAAGAGCCCTCATACTTCGACGAAGGTACGCGATCACGCATTGTTGCATCTTCGGAGCCACTTCATAGTTTCCTCTTGCCTGACTTGAGCGTCGGAGGGTCGTCGCCGGGAACCCCTTCCCGGCCCGACTTCCTTGCAGGTTCGCCGGAGATCCCTACGACCGGCCGGAGTTCTTCGTCATCAGTTCGGAGAGCGCCACGTGCCCAGCGTCCGTTGATTCAGCGTTCGGACATGATCAGTTGCCATAATCAAAAAGGGGGAGATTGTTGGTGTGGGAAGCATCCGACGATCGAACCCAAGTTTTGATAATGACAAAGGGTTCAAAGTTAAGTCTTGTTGTTATCTAACATGTTGAATGAGTGTTTCAGGAAAGTCCTAACTACGGTTAGGCAGGTGAAAACCCTAGGGGGTGGTAACCCTAGGTCCTAGGAGGTGGTAACCCTAGGTGGAGAAAAGTCCTAGCTGTGGTTAGGCAAAGGGAAAATCCTAGGGGGCGGTAACCCTAGGTCATAGGGGGTGGTAACCCTATGTGAAAAGTCTTGGCAGGTCGATGGCTTCAGGCAAAAGTCCTAGGGGTTGGTAACCCTAGGTGGAAAGTTCTGGTGTCGCGAACCAGGTGAAAGACTGGACTAGCCGAGAAGCGGATGTCCAACAGAAAGTCCGGAAGCATCGAGTGCTGAGCAAAAGTCCAGTCGATCTGGAGGATCGCCTGGCCCGTAGAGGGAACAGTAGGCGTTGGGTCGACCTAGGGTTTCCGGACGAAAATCCGAAGTCAGACCCGGACAGTCCGGAGACTGTCATAATATTCTTTATCATATTAATACTGTTGTTTTATGCTAACTTTGTGTTGCAGGATATTGTTTGGGACTAACATGTCTTGCAGGTACAAAATAATGAAGTTTTCCCTCGGATGAACAGTGTTCGAGGCGCCTCCATGGAGCTTAGAGGCGCCTCGGATGTAAAAGCTGACCTGGCCGTGAAGCAGGGCTGAAGGCGCCTCGGTTGGCTATGGAGGCGCCTTGGAAGGTGCCTTGAAGACCTATGAAGGCGCCTTTAAAGGTGATAAGCGCAGAATGGTCAGCGCTCATCTGCACGGTGGACTCGGAGCTATGGAGGTGCCTTCGGAGGCTTTCAAGGCGCCTTGGATGCCCTTTATAAGGGGTCTTCGAGCAGCACTTCAAGACAACAACATCCAAGCGATTCCTCTGCATTCAACGGCTAACGAACTCATTCCGAAGTGCTGCAACTCTACACCAACGACCTGGAGCTTCAATTTGGCAGTTTAGTTGTCGGTATAAAATTATATTTATATTCTTTATTTTGCTTCTTGTACTTAAACTTATAAATCTATTCGAGCCTATAGTTGTTGCCCACAGTAAGCGATCAAGGATCGCGGGCCTTCGAGTAGGAGTCGCTACAGGCTCCGAACGAAGTAAATTCTCTGTGTCCTTCTGTTTGTGTTTCTTTATTTTATTCCGCTGCGTTTTAATTACTCCTATAGTTTTGCGATTCGAAAAACGAATTAGACATGATCGCTATTCACCCCCCCTCTAGCGCGTCTCGATCCAACAAAAGACAACTGTCTAAAATTAAAAAGCAAGGACAAGAATAAGAACACAAGCATGGACAAGCGACCAACCCAGAAAAAGCACCAGAACCTAAAAGCGACGTGGGATTAAACCTCATCAGAATAAAAAATCGAGGCCTACTATGAGATACGACATAGGAGAATAACCTACCATAATTTATGGGAATTTTTAGACAATTTCCTGGAATTATTTGGAGGTTGTATGGAGGAGTTTAAGGGTATAAATTTTAAATGTAAGGTGGTAATGGAAATTACCGTTTGAGGAGTAATAATAACATAGATTAATGAAAGCCTACCTCTATAAACTCTACCGTTTGAGAAGCTACAGTGCCAAGCCCTAAAAAACGCCGCCTCCCTTATTCCTTTCTTCGTGCTTTCTTCCTCCGAGCTCACCGACCCTTCGCCCTTCGCCCGATTTCTATCGACTCAGCGTCGCGACGGCGACTCCGCACCCGAGCTCACGGTGACGCATAGTCCGCCACTCGCCCAAGACTCCCAACCCTCTACCCTGGTCTATAGCGTTACCGGAGGCCCTCCTCTCTGGATTTCTGCTTCGTACGACTACCGTCCGGTAGGAGGAGCAGATTTGAAGATTCGGAGACACAGAGGGTTGAATCGCCTGTTCCGGAGGTTAAGGGTAGCAAGGATTGGTACTCCCAGCAGCTGAGTCAAGCTGATCGAGTCGGGCTCATCTCCGACGATCTTGGGGGTTCCGACATCAAGGTATGTTGAGTTGTGAATTGTCTCGGGTAGGATTCTGTGACCATGGATTCTGTGATTTGAGGCCGGTAGAGGAGAATTAGGTAACTGAGAGTTGCTTTCTTGGCAGTGGCTCACTGTGAAGGCTCGGCCAAGATCTTCAGCAATGAGTTATCACCAGCGAGCCTCCTCGGCAGTGGATTCCTGGCATTGAGTCATTAGGTAAGGCATCTTTAGTATTGGTTACAGATCTGTAGTATAGATGTTGGGTTTTGGAAGTGATCAGGTGTTTATTGGGTTGATTGTGTATGTGTGTAGCCCTGTAGAGGCTCTATTGTTGATCTGTGGCAGCATACCTCACTAGCGAGCGATTTCCGGCGATTTCATTATTCTGGCAGAGAGCTAACAGAAGCAAATTTGGTCCTAAGGTAAGATCTTGGAATTTAGATATCTACTATAGCTTATACTGTATTCGCTCATTAGTAATTGGGGGTTAAATCTTGATTGGTAACCTTAATTGGGATGGTTTAAATTAGGGTTTTGGATTGGTTCGAGTAAATTAGGAAATGGGGGTTAGTAGAGGGTTATGAACGAGTCGGATTAACTACATCTCTTGAATATTGGCTTAGTTATTTAGTATCATACGTATGTGGTTAAAATTGATACATTGACGCATGACTTTGATCGAAGTGGGTGTTGAGACGAAGTGGACACCGAATTCTTACTACACTCAGAGGCGGGTACTTCTTGACTTGCTTCTTTAGTTATTGATCTTAGTGTATGAGTTAGTTTCAGATATGTAGTATTTATCTTGACTCCACTCATATTCGCTTCGTGTGCTTGATACTTGACCACTCAATGTTCGAGATGCTCGAATTCGTATCAATACAGTCTCATGTTGTTATCTTTGATAATTAGCATATACTAGACAACATGTTTACCTGTTTGACTATTGTTTATTTATATTTCATATTGAGTATGCGGCTTCATGTAGCATACCTGATTTCTGTTGTATATGTATGATGACTGTTGCATTATCCGCATCATGTCATAGCATACATGTCTGCGACCATGTCTCCCTTGTGATTGAGAGGGTCATTGACCAGAGTCGCACACTCGACCATTCATGGGTAGTGGTAGCGGGAGTGTGTCGCTTGTCCTATCATGCACTCACTCGGTCACTCATGGGTAGTGGCGGCTGGAGTTGTGAGCAGCAGGGACTCTATTGCGACGTAGCTAGATAGCTACTATGTAAACTGTCCACTCGGTCACCCGAAAGTGGTGACGGTTGGAGTGGTACAATAGTCACCGATCCACCCTCTCGACCATACAGGGGTTGTGGTGCAGAGAGGTGGGCGGGGTGACCATTTCTGCATATGTTGTTGTTATTCTACATGTTTATATCGTTGTTGTTTGCTTATGCTGTTAGTTGTTTCCTTACGCATTTCTGTTATCACATACCTATTATATATGCTTGGACACTGCTTACTTTGACAATATACCTTACATGTGATCTAGGTAGTTATGAGTAGTATTGTAGTAGTTTTGTGATACTTCTGACTTTATACTACTAGCCTAGGATATGACATCAGGTATGGATTTACATGCTTTATGTACATAGTAGTATCTGCTATTTATCCTTCCGAGACTGTATCTCGTTGTATTCCTGGCTCTTTATTTTACTCATGCACTATCTATTCTTTACCCGCTGAGTCTTTATACTCACCACCCTATAAACTGGTAATTTCACCAGGTAGCCGGTAGTTGATGTCAGTACACTTGGAGGAGGATCCTGACTGCCGGTCCCACATCGCTTCCGAGGACGGATTTTTGATTTTGGTTTATTGTTTTGTTATGATTTGAACTTGTGAATTTGGTATTGTAATAATCCATTGTGGACTTTGTGTTAAACTGTATTTGGTTTTGTTTTGTCGAGGAGTCAAGCCGGGTCGGCCCACGGTGAGTAGTTTTGCTATTTTGTTTCTGTTATTTTGTTTTCCATTGTGTTTGATTTACCAGCCGATTGGATTGCTTATTATCTGCGTGGATGTGTTTAGTTCTAGCCGAGTTGATTGTATTTTGCATACATATATCTGTTAGCTATGTATACCGGTTCATTTGTCACCGCTACAGGGCAGGTGTTGTCCGATTTTCGTCGGACAACCCTACTTTTGGGGCGTGACACCTACGCCGGAATCGCACTAATGGCATGTCACTAAGAAGAAGAGGACGAAGCAAGCTCTTCCATAATGAGCATCGAGAGCATTGATAAAGGGAGAGAAACATCATAAGAGAGCAGTTCTACAAGGGGAGTCTCAGATGATGAAATCAACAAGGTAAGTCAGGTACGATCTTTATCGCCTGATAAGCTATTTAAATTTATAAAATTTCTAACTAAAATGTCTTATAAATTAGAAATTGGGAATAAGAAATTACAAGAAGATTTTGACAAACTCAAAAAGGAACGTGATAAACTAAAAGGAATTTTAGTAACATCTTGTCGATTAGAAGACTTCGATAAAATAAAAATGAAAAATAAAAATTGAAAGTAGAAATAGAAGAATTAAATCATGCATGCTCACATAGTCAGCATGTTAGAAAATACAATGGATTAAATTGACACTTTAAATACCATAAGGGCTAAATCAGAAAAATATTACAAAAATATGTGTTGGAACGAAAAGAATGCTAGAGGGGGGGGGGGGTGAATAGCGATTGTTGAAAAATTGTTATCAACTCAAAGTACACAGTGGAAAATAATAATGAAAACAATGCTAACACACCAAGTTTTACTTGCTTCGGAGCTTTCGTCGACTCCTACTCCAAGGCTCGCACGTGAGAGTGATTTCGTTGAACAATCCACTAATAGTTCGCAAAGTGTTACACAATAAGTACAAGAAAAGTAAAGTTACCAACAACAAGAAAAATAAAAACTGAGTCGCAGGTTCTCAAAGAAGCTTCACAGCGTCGCAGGAGCATCTTTGGAGAAGCGCTCCAGAAAGCAGTTGCAGAGAGAAGTTGTTGTTCTTGCTCCTAGTGGAAGGCTACTTATATAGCCAATTCCGGGCGCCTGGATCCCTTCCGGGCGCTTGGACCGTGATGTCAGCCATCCAATCAACGCACTACAAGCTGGCGACAAGATCGATTTTGGGAATTCCGGGCGCCCGGATCCCTTCCGAGCGTCCGGACTAACTTTTTCAGTCACTTTTATTTCCTACAAAATGAAGTTAGTATGAGACAATGAAACTTATACTACCCTACAAAACAAGTGTTAGTACAATTATAGTCAAGAGTAGTAATTAGATTCTATCTCCTCGAGACCAAAATCTAGTCAAGATCTCAACTTAGATTTTCCAAATGGATCTAAGTTGGATCGACGCCTACAGTTCTCTCAATCGGGGAACGCATTCTTACCAAGTTACTCTCCTCCAGTGACTTACCTTAACTTACCGCTTTGCCAAACATCCGATCAGCCCGTCGACCTATCTAGACTTCATGCCAGTTATTCAATCGGCCCGTTGACGAAGCTGGACTTCATGCCAGATATCTGGTCAGTCCGTCGACCTATCTGGACTTTGTACCAGCTATCTAGTTAGCCCATCGACCTTGCTGGATTTCTTGCAAATCATTAGATTACATTTAAACCTAACTTAACTTACTTTGTTATTTATCAAAACTTGAGTTAGATCATTAGTGTAACTTACACCAACAATCTCCCCCCTTTTTGATGCAATGACAACCTGGGTTAAATTAGGAAAAAAAATAATATGCAAAAATAAATGACATGATTTTTAAATTAGTCTTATTTTGATGTTATGCTTGGTATTTTGCTAACTTAATTCACCTAACCCTCCCCCTTTGACATTCATCAAAAAATGGAAGTAGACAATACATGGAACAAAATTGCTAAGTAAAGTAACCAAAAAAAAACTTAGTCAATTGAAAATTTTTAGGATTACTTGGGGGAGTTAAAAACATCTTTAGAAAATAAGTTAATTAACATAAAGATAATCTTTAAAGACATCTTGTAAAGTGATTTTGAAAAGTAAAAACTTTATGTCATGATTTCTAAAAATAAGGTGATGTTGAAATTATTTTCCAAATCTACACAGTTTTCAAAGTATAAGATTTCCAAAAGATACAAAAATTTGATAATTGGATAATTCTAAGTTTTTGTAAAAATAACCTTAAAGATAGGAAATTTTGAAATTATTTTCAAAATCTACTAATTTTTTATAAGATTTTTAAAAAGTTTTTGCAGAAAATAACTTTACAGTTAAAAAATCCAAATTACTTTTCAAAGAATATTTCGAAAATGGCTAGATTTTTTAAAGATAACTTTTGAAAACATTTATTTATTTATTTTTAAATATCTTTTAAAATAAT
Source organism: Zingiber officinale (assembly GCF_018446385.1). Taxonomy (NCBI): domain Eukaryota; kingdom Viridiplantae; phylum Streptophyta; class Magnoliopsida; order Zingiberales; family Zingiberaceae; genus Zingiber; species Zingiber officinale. The sequence goes on along the minus strand of NW_024589974.1, from coordinate 325,203 downwards.
ATTTCAAAAACTTAAATAGCAGTCAAACTGATTTACAAAGCTATCATTTAAAAACACTAAGGGTGAAAAAGTTGAAGTGTTTACAAACTTTATAGTTTTTGAAAATGTTAAAAAAATTAAGCAATTTTTAAAATAATTTTTTAAGTTATTAATTCTCCCCTTGAACCTAACATTATTTCAAAATAGACAACAATAAAAAACTGTCCTTAACTGTCTACCCATTAGTTACTTACTAACTATTAGAAGATAGCAGTTTTCACTTGGTTAGTCAGGTTAAGTTAGTTTATCCAATTAGTGTGTAACTAAGTTGAAAAACTTAACATAATTACTGCTAGTTTGATATTTAACACCCAAACTTATATTGATGCACTGATATAAGCATCTTAAGTCCAGACGATTTGCCTATGCATCTCACCCCTTTCTAAGTTTAGCACTACACAAACAATATAGTCATAGTGTGTTGGTGAGATGTTCAAGACCTAGATCTATAAGAGCATGCTTTCTAAAGGTTTGATCTAGACTAAGGCTAAAAATAATTTTAAAAATTCTAAAAATAAGGAAAATTTTGAGAAAAATAAATAAAGAATTTTATCCTAGAATTTTTAAAAATAATTTTTGAAAGCAATTTTGAAATTAAGAGTCCTAGTCTATTAAACATATTCCTAATTGTAACAAATAAACTAAGAAAAACTGACTGTAAATAATAAGTAAAAAATGCACAATGCATAGAAACAATAATCAAGGCAAATACAAGTAGACAATAGTAACCCAATCTATTGTGGTGATGAGGAGGGTGGTCCAGAACACAGAGAACGCAACATCTTTATCAGCTCAGTGTGACGAGTCCGGTCATCCTCGCGAGAGCTGAATAGGTCTCGTCGAAGATCAGAGACATCCAGCTGTCGTATGTCTCGTCCAAGATTAGAAATCTCTTGCTGCATGTCTCGTCGAAGGTCGGTGGCATCCTGCCGAAGGCTAGTCACAGCTGACTTAAGGCTAGTAACTTGGTCGGCTAGAGTGCAAGGGGCGGGATGTGCGCATCCATGAACTCATCCACTCCTGCTTCCTCCCCCTCGGCATCTGGCTGTGGCTCGACGTCCGGGTCAAGCTAGTACTGGCTCTCCTCCGCCAGGACAAGACACCCTCATCATCTATATGAAAAGCTCCTAAAGAAAAGTTCCTAGATCCTACCATGTCAAACTTAGTTAGAGCTCTGACATTACCTATGGTGACATCAATATCTAAAGAGGCAATGTATGCGGTCAAGATGTGGCAGTAGGGCATGTGAACCCGTCTGTTGGTGATGAGTCCAGCTGAGTAAATAATGGCATGAAAAATATGTAAACTAATATCTATATCTAATATATGACAGAAGACATACAGTAAAAATGAGTGAAAGGGATGCATCATCACAATGTCACGAGTGGTCAACGGCAAAATGCAAGAGACTAAGACCCTATAAAGGATATAGTCCTGGGCTCTAAGGGATACTGACCTAAATAGGATAACTGTGGGTACTCACACTCTCCCAAAAAAATATGAAGAGATCATGTCAAGTGTAATGTGCGAGTATGGATCACCAAATGGTGGATCCCTAGGGGGTAGCACTGAAAAGTGCATGCAGATGGACGTAATCCGAGAAAGGTTCGGATGACAATAGGGGATAACGTGATATCAGTACCAGCTACCCTAGTGGTGTATGTAAGGCCATCTATTCTAATTAGGTTATTATATAGTTCAACACATAAACATATGTTAACTGAACTGGTACAGTAAACCAGACGCTGCAAATTATAGTAGGCAATGACCTCTACAGCATGAATACATGAACGCATAAAAAATTGTCTATCTAGATACCTAGTCCATATAGGTATATAGATAGTGGTGGCAAACCTAATCCTAAGTTCCTCAGTAGGAAACCTAGAGTCAGTATTAGCAGTAGAAGACCCAACACCAAGATTAGAACGTTTCCTAATTTATCAAAGAAAACTAAACTAAGCATAAAATACTATAGAGCCCAGCAGTAGAGGGCTGCCCGGTTCTTACTTCGGATTTCCAACCGGAAACCATAGGTTGAACCGACGACTACTGTTCTCTCCGTGGGGAACACGTCCTCATCTACTCCACTCAGGAGAGCATACCTGTTGCCAGTCCAGTCCTCAAGACCGACTGGATTTTCTATCTAGAGTTACCACCCCTAGGACCTAGGGTTACCACCCCCTTAGGATTTCCACCACCTAGGGTTATCACCCCTTAGGACCTAGGGTTACCACCCCCTAAGGATTTCCACCACCTAGGGTTACCACTCCCTAGGACCTAAGGTTGTCGCCCCTTAGGATTTTCCTCCACCTAGGGTTACCGTCCCTTAGGGTTTTCCACTACCTAGGGTTACCATCCCCTAGGATTTTCCACCTACCTAACCGCAGTTAGGACCTTCCTGCAACCTCATTCACACACATTAGATAACAAACGAACTTAACTTGAACCCTTTGACGTAATCAAAACATCGGTTCGATCGTCGGATGCTTCCCGCACTAACAATCCCCCCTTTTTGATTATGACAACACGATTCAAAGTTAAGCAAAAAAATATAACAGTAAATACAGAAAGTTAAACATGAGCATAAATGAAATAATTTAAAATCAACACCTATGCTTCCTCTTTTCATGTTTAAATTCTTAATTTACTTAAATTTGACTTTTCTCTCCCCCTTTGACATAAATAAAAAAAAACAAGTAGAGAGAAAAATATAGAAAATTTAGCTCCCTTGAATAGTAGCACTTAGCAAAATTTAGCTTTGAAAATTCTTAGCTAATTTATAAATATTTTGAAAAATATCTAACTTTTTCAACAAAAACTTAGATCCTTTTATACCTTTTTCGAAAAACAAACTTAGCTAAATTTTTAGCTTTAAAATGGTTGCATTTGGGAAATGCCTTGCTAAATAGCTAAGTTTAGAACATACTTTAATGAATTTAATGTTTAGTTTTGAGCAATAAAAAACTTAGCTGAATTTAATAAACACTTAGGTTTTTTTAAAAAACTTAGTTAATTATTTTTTTGTAAGCACTTTTACCAAGGACTTAGCAAAACTTTTGAAGATAATTGTTTTGTCAAGTATTTCGCCTTAAAAAACACTTAGCATTAAAAATACTTGATTAAGTACTTAGCTTTCAAAAGAAGTTGATTAAAAACTTAGCTTTAAAAGACTTTGATAAATCCTTAAAAAAATATTATAAAAACTTAGCAAAAAAAAAATTGATGACCATCACTCCATCCTTGGAGATAACATGACCTAAAAATGAAACTCGATTGAGCCAGAACTCGCATTTGGAGAACTTTGCACATAGCTGCTTCTCCTGAAGAATCCACAACACAATGCTCAGGTGTTCGGCATGCTCTTCTTGAGTTCTCGAATAGATGAGGATATCATCGATGAAGACGATCACAAATTTGTCGAGAAACGCTGAGAATACCCGATTCATCATGTCCATAAACAAGGCAGGAGCATTCGTCACTCCGAAGGGCATAACTATGAACTCATAGTGTCCGTATCTTGTTCCGAAAGTCGTCTTCGGTTTATCTTCCTGTTTCACTTTTACTTGATGATAGCCAGACCTCAGGTCAATCTTAGAGAAGACGGTGGCACCCTTCAATTGGTCAAATAGGTCGTCAATCCGTGGTAGAGGATACCTGTTCTTGATCGTCACTTTATTTAACGCTCGGTAGTCTATACACATTCGCATAGACCCATCCTTCTTCTTTACAAACAGTATCGGAGCACCCCATGGAGAGTGACTAGGCCGGATGAGTCCCTTGTCGAGTAACTCCCGTAGCTGTTCCTGAAGTTCCTTTAATTCAGCCGGCGTCATACGGTAAGGTGCTTTAGAGATCGATTTAGTGCCCGGAATCACTTCGATCTCAAATTCAATTTCTCTATCGAGGGCTAACCCTGGTAGTTCATCGGGGAATACCTTTGGGTAGTTGCATACAATTTTGACATCTTCCAGTTTCTGGTTCTCCGCTTGACTTGTATCCACCACACGTGCTAGAAACCCAGTGCATCCGCTGTCTAACATCTTCTGTGCCTTAAAGGCTGATAAGAATTCCTTGGTTCCTTTCCTTGGTTCCTTTCCTTGGCTCTCCGATAAACTCAAACATCGGTTCTGCTTCTGGCCGGAAAACCACTTTTCTATTACGACATTCTATTGAGGCACCGTACTTGCTCAGAAAATCCATGCCCAATATAAAATCATAATCTTGCATATCGAGTACTATCAGAAGATGTTGATAAAAGCTCAATTAAGTATTTGGATTAAAATGCATTTTCATAAAAAAAAACTTGTTAAGTACTTAGCTTAAAGGGATTTTTTATAAAAGCTTAGTTAAGTACTTAGCTTGAAAAATACTTAGTCTTTAAAAAAAAATTCTTCTAAAAATATTTAGCTAAGAAAATGATTTCTTTGAAAAATATTGTAAAAAAAAAAACTTTATCAAGTACTTAGCTTTTGAAAAGATTTTTAAGAAAAACTTAGTTAAGTACATCGAAACTTAGAAAAAAAACTTTTTCAAAAACTTATTTTTCTAGATACAAAAATATTTAAACTTGATGAAATATTTGATGTTTATTTTAAAAACAATTGAATTCTTTTGAAAAAGATATCAAAGATGTTGATAAAAGCTCAATTAAATATTTGGATTAAAATGCATTTTCATAAAAAAAACTTAGTTAAGTACTTAGCTTAAAGAGATTTTTCATAAAAGCTTAGTTAAGTACTTAGCTTGAAAAATACTTAGCCTTTAAAAATATTTTCTTCTAAAAATATTTAGCTAAGAAAATGATTTCTTTGAAAAATATTGCAAAAAAAACTTTATCAAGTACTTAGCTTTTGAAAAGATTTTTAAGAAAAACTTAGTTAAGTACATCGAAACTTAGAAAAAAACTTTTTTCAAAAACTTATTTTTCTAGATACAAAAATATTTGAACTTGATGAAATATTTGATGTTTATTTTAAAAACAATTGAATTCCTTTTAAAAAGAAATCTTTAACTTAAAAAAAACTTGACTCCCTTCACTCCCCCTTAATTAATGCCTTAATAGATTCTTAGGGTCCTAGAGTCCAAGCATAGCAATTATTACATATGATTTTCATAAATTTCCATCTTACCCATTCTATGTTATCTAGCATGTTCAGATTATGAGTGAGTGTGAGACGGAGTTAACTTTATTTAATTCTTATCAATATTTGAAATTGAGAAAAGTTTGAAAATTTAGTGAGTTTGAATTTCAAATGAGTAAACATTTAAAATTTTGAAGATTTTGGAAATATAATTAATTCAGTTTTAAATCATAATTTGAAAATATAATTTGAGAATTAATTAAGATTTTAAAAATTAATTATCATTAAGATTATGAATTAACTATAATTTGAAAATTAATTATTATATGATTTGAAAATTAAAATTTTAATAATTAATGATTTGAATTTTGAAATTATTATGATTTGAAAATTATTATTTTGTAGATAATGATTTTTAAATTAATCATAATTTAATTATGATTTATAAATAGTTGACATTTTGAAATTAATTAAGATTTTAAAATTATTCATAAGATTAAATGAGATTTTGAAATTAATTATGATTTTAAAATAATTTTCAAATTAATTGAGATTTTGAAATTAATTATGAATTTTAAAATAATTTTCAAATAAATTGAGATTTTGAAATTAATTATGATTTTTAAAATAATTATGAAATTAATTATGATTTTTAAAATAATTATGATATTAAGTAAGATTAAAATTAATTAAGTTAAATTTATTAAATTGATTAAGGTTGATTAATTAGATTAAATTAACTTAGGTTAAATAAATTCGACTAAGTTCATCCTAGGTCTATCTTACTCGATTCTAAGTTATCAATCAGAGAATCTTATATAGTTTTGTGAGATGGTTATCTTTTAATTTAGATTATACCTAAGGATTGATTTACATTTGAGTTAGACTTAGGTTTTCCAATTAGTCAATTAAATACACATTTCAAAGATTGACTCTCAGGTTGTGGCGAGGCACTAGGCCTTCTTGGGTATGAGAACATCCACCACTTCTAGACAGAGCCTTTAAAAGAAAATATATATTTAATTTTCTTTTTGAAACTCCTAGGACTAACTGATCAAGTGTAAATTACGCCTAGATCCTTAATCTATCCTAGTATAATCATGCATTTTATAAAGAAAAGGAAATAAACAATCATCAACAAATTTTATCTATTTATCAAGATAGTTTTTCTATTGGCCCCCCTGGATCATAGCCTCGATATGGTCTATCAAGGTAATGAACTTGATCCTAGGGACCCAATATTGACCAAATCCAACTTGATTGGCCAAGTTGAACTTAGGTACCCATGATAGGACTACCTTTCTATTAGGTCTGTTAACGAGCGATAAATAAGACCGGTATTTCCTTTTAGCTTCAAACTCTAGTCCGGATCGATTGTATACGACTTTCTGTTGTTCAAGAATCAAGTCAAGATTCTTAGAACCTAGTGTAAACCGTTCCAATGCAATCTTCAAATCTTTGACTTGAGTTTTCATACTGGAATTCTCTTCCTCAAGCTTTAGGACTTGAGTTGAGGTTTCAGTCTGAACAAAGTTAGTCAAGGATTCAGAGTGAGTCACTTCTTTGAGAGATGTTACCTCCCTTAGAAGCGACTTTATCCGAACATTAGATTTAGCTAATTTATGTATTAAATAATTAATCAAATTATATAATCGAGATGTACTTACAGAGGGGTTAGGCCCTTCGAAAACGGATATGAATCCATGACTTCTCTCGGACTCAGCTTCTAATTCATCCTCGCTTCCAGATTCGTTGATTTGGTCCCGGGCCGTCATTGCAAGAAAACTCGTTTGTTTGAGTTCTTCATTGTTCGACTCTTCTAAAGAAGACTCGTCCCAGGTCGCCTTCAGAGTCTTCTTCCTTCTTGGTTTCTTCACGTCTTTTTGGTTCGGACAGTTTGCCTTGATGTGCCCCTTCTGGTTGCATCCGTAGCAGGTGACTTCGACTTTCATCTTTGAGTTCGGTTGGGCCTCCTTGGACTGAATTACCTTTTTGACATCCTTTTTGTTGAAGTCTTTCTTCTTTCTGTAGAGCTTCCTCACATGGTTGACAAGTTTGGTCGTGAGCTCGTCGTCGTCGTCATCTGAATCCGGTTCTTCTTCTGACTCCGGTTCGATTCTGCGTCTTAGTTTTAACTCACGCGCTCTGCTTGTACCTACAACCAAAGCTATATCATTCTCGGCCGGACGTGAGTTAATCTGTTCATGCAATTCGAATTCTACAAATAGTTCATCTAATTTAATTGAAGAGAGATCCTTGGATACCTTGTAATCATCTACCATGGACGCCCACAAGGTATTCCTTGGAAAAGCATTTAGGGAATACCTTATTATATCTCTGTTTTCTACCTTTTGTTCGATTGCATAGAGACCGTTGAGGAGATCTTGAATGCGGGCATGTAGTTGGCTCACCGTTTCACCTTCCTGCATTTTAATATTATATAGTTTATTGAAAATGAGATCCCTCTTACTTACCTTGGTATCAGATGTTCCTTCATGTAATTCAATTAGCTTCTCCCAAAGTTCTTTAGCGCTTGAGAACGGGTCGACGCGGTTCAACTCCTCCTTCGTCAGTCCGCATTGGAGGGTGCAAGTCACTTTGGCATTGTCTTATACTTTCTTGATCAGATTCGCGTCTCAGTTCTCGTATGGTATTGGTTTGTCGGTGCCGTCAGTTGGTAGTTCCAGACCGATTTTGATGATTACCCAAACTTCAAAGTGAGTTTAAAGGTATGCCTCCATCTATCCCTTCCAGTAATTGAAATCATCTCTGATGAAGAGCAGTGGGCGAGCGGTGCTAAAACCTTCTTGGAGAGGCATCTAGTACGAAAAAATGAGAAAGAAGCGTGTCCCAGGACTTGATCCTGGATTAGTAGTGTGGTTTAAAAAGAAAATACTACGCGATCTCGAGTGGTGTTGCACCAACGTCGAGACAAAATTGATTACGAAAAAAATTGGATTGGAAGACGGCAAGAATACTGGTTCTGATCGACTTTGAAAAACAAAAAAGCACCACGAAGATGTGCTTGACTGGTGGTTGCACCAAATCGAAGCGACCCCACTCTGATACCAATTGTTGGATCGAGATGCGCTAGAGGGAGGGTGAATAGCGCTCGTGGCTTTCACTTATCGTTTTCAAAAATGTTCGAGTAAAGCAGCGGAAAATAAAACACACACAAGAAGACCCTAGTATTTTTACTTGGTTCGGAGCCTTGGGCGACTCCTACTCTAAGGTCCGCGATCGTTGATCACTTTCGGTGAGCAATCACTATCAATCCGTAGATCTTTTACAATGTTAAAGTATAAGTACTGAATAAAGAATTATAACAACAGTACAAACATATGAAGAAAGTCATCGTCAGTTGTCGGAGTTGTAGAGTGTAGTTGGAGCGTTCAGAGCCGCATACAAGAGCACAGGTTGTTCAGTTTTCATCTATCTCGAAGCTGCTTCTCGATGCTCCTTTTATAGCCTCTGCAGGACTGATCTAGATCCTCAAAGCTCGGGATCAGGTTTGACCCAAAGTGGATCGGTCGACCGATCCCCATGTTCGGTCGACCGATCAGATGATCTCCTCCTCATCCGATCTGCTCGCTCCGCTTCAATCCGATCAAGTCCTATCCTTAGTTCGGTCGATCGATCCCAAGGTTTGGTCGACCGATCCCTCGACTAAACCTGGTCTGCAATATGGAAATATGGTCCTTTTATGTTGCGGTTCGGTCGACTAATAAGGTAGTTCGGTCGATCGATCATGGCTAAGTCTGACCCTGCAAAAATGTTAGTTTCTTGCAAAACAAAGTTAGACAAATAGCAAATAAAACAAATAAGTTGACAACTTTCGGGCTGTCCGGTTCTGACTTCGAATTTTCGACCGGAAATCCTAGGTCAAGCCGACGCCTACTGTTCCCTCCGTGGGGAACGCGTTCTCACTTACGCCACTTAGGAGAGCATACCTGTTGGCAGTCCGGTCCTCCAGACCGACTGGACTTTTTGCTTAGAATTACCACCCCCTAAGACCTAGGGTTACCACCCTCTTAGGATTTCCACCACCTAGGGTTATCACCCCTAGGACCTAAGGTTGTCGCCCCTTAGGGTTTTCCTCCATATAGGGTTACCACCCCCTAGGACCTAAGGTTACCACCCCTTAGGATTTTCCACTACCTAGGGTTACCACCCCCTAGGACCTAGGGTTATCACCCCCTAGGGTTTTCCACCTGCCTAACCGCAGTTAGGACTTTCCTACAACCTTGTTCACATATATTAGATAACAACCAACTTAACTTTAACCCTTTGACATAATCAAAACACCGGTTCGATCGTTGGATGTTTCCCGCACCAACATACATGAGACTTCCACAGCTGACGCATAAAAGAATTGTTTCATCTCCTTTATTTTAAGTTCAAGCCATAGATTCTACTGCAAGATGAATTTGTTACCTCTTGACATAGGTGAGCCACCAGGTGTACAGTGTAGGTGCAGCGGAGGTCGGCAAGAGGGGGGTGAATTGCTGTAAATAAAAAATAAAATATACCCTCCTCATACTTTCAACTCAATTAGTGCAATAGTGATAAAATAGTAAAGCAATAAAAACTAAATACAGAAAGACAGAGAAGACCGGGATTTAACCTGGTTACAACCAAGACGGTTGTTAATCCAAGGCGATGAAGAGCTCAGTAGAAAAATTCTCCTTCTCTGAAGGCGGAGAAGCCTTTTACACTTTGAAAGCTTAGAACTATTGCTAGGAATGGCTACACAATGATTGCTTGAGTTGTTGTGGAATTCCTAGCTCCAAGAGCCTTTAAATAGCCTCTGGAAATTTGATCTCGAAGCTCCAAGGCACCTCCAACGAGGGTCCAAGGTGCCTCTAAGTGAGTGATCGGATAGAACTCTATCCGAAGGCAAACGGTCGGATTGACTGGGTTGAAGGCGCCTTCAACCTGGCTCAAGGTGCCTTCAAGCTGGCAGCTCAGCTTCATGGCTTCATTTCCAGCTTGCTTTGACTTCCAACGCTCCGATCTTTTGGGTGATTGCGGCCAACCGGAATAGGGCTCGCCTGAACCCAATTCCCGGCCTTCTCCTCGAGCAGCCTTCCATCCCGGCTTAACGTCCCTCGAACGCCGTGCACGCTCTTCACGCCCACCGGAGTACTCTTCCGCAGCTCTCTCGTCCTTCGGACGCACCGAGCCCGTCGGCTCCCTTCCCGTGCCGTCTTTCTCACTAGCTGCGTCTTCCGCTCGACTTCCTATGCTCCAAAGCTCCTGCACACTCAGACACAGGGATCAAACACAAAGCAGGACCTAACTAACTTGGTTGATCACATCAAAACACCACGGGGTCCAACAATCTCCCCCTTTTTGATGTGCATCAACCCAAGTTCAAGTTAGGGAAAAAATAGATATGAAAAGTAATTTTTTAAAGAAAAATTACAAAACTAACCAGTTAAGCATAACTTTTGCAATAAATAAAATTGCAACACATTTTCAAAAAAAATAGGTAAAATTTTAATTTTCCTAACTCCCCCTAAACTTGTACCTCTTGTACCTGTCTCTCCCCCTTTGATCACAGCAAAAATGGGGTACCAATAAGAGAATACTAATCAAATTATTAAGGTAGAAAAAATTCTGAGCAGAAATGAATTTTTAGAAAAAATTTTCTAAGTTTAAATTGCATTTTCAGAAAAGTTTTCTAAGAAAAGTAAATTTTTAGAATAAAAAAATTTTCTAAGTTAAACTTAATTTTTGAATATTCCCCAAAAAAAAAAGTCTAAGTCAAATGAAGTTTTCTAGAATTTTTCCAGGAGAAAAAATTTCTAACTAAAATGAAAAAAAAAATTAAGTTAGAATTTTCAAGAAAAATCTCTAAGTAAAAGAAATTTTTTGTTTATTTTAAAAAATGTTTGATAAACTTTCAAAGCATTATTTAATTCTTGTTTAATACTTTTTCAGAAAGTTAATTAAACATTTTCTTTCAATATTTTAGCTTCCAGGTCGTGGCGAGGCACTAGGCCTTCTTGGTTATTGGAGCAATAACCACTTCCTTAGATAAAGCTTCCATAAAGAATTTCAATGTTTAATTTTCTCACTGTAAGCTTTTAACTACAAGAGAATTTTAAACCAACAAAGATTTTGGAACCCAATAAAGGTTCCTTCCTACAGGATCAGTCAAAAACTTAGGGGGTATATAATTCTTAGGAATTTTCCTAAGTTTACCCTGATGCTTCCTTATATAACAGTTTAATTTTTCATAAATTTTAAGTTTTGATTTTGGAAAAACATTTATCTTTAAGCATGCATCAGATTTTAATTTTTTAATTTCCAATTTTAAATTTACATTTTCTGATTTCAAATTTTCATTTTCATTTTCTAATTTATCTAATTCTTTAGAAAGAGCTTTAATAAATTTAAAAGATTGAGTCGGAGTTAGATTGCGTACCTTACTTACCTGATCTGGTGACGCTCCCCCTTCACTGCTGCTTTCTTCTTCTGATGTTCCTCCCCCTTCATCGATGCTCATCTCTGTGCTTGAGTCTTCTTCCGGCTGATGGTTCGCCATTAGCGCTAACCCCGAGAATTCTTCGATGTCTGACTCAGAGGATGTCGAATCTGACCAGGTAGCCTTCAGGTTCTTGTGCTTGGAGGGTTCTGGTTTCTTATATTTTGACTTTTTCCTTTCTCTTTAGCTTTGGGCAGTCATCTTTGATGTGCCCCTCTTCGTTGTAGTTGTAGCAACGAACCGTCCTCTTCTTTCGATGATGCCTCTGCGATTTAAATTTATTAGTACTGAAAAACTTATTGAAGTGTCTTACTAATAGTGTCGCTTCGGATTCGTCGACTGAGGCTTCAGAGTCAGAACCGTTTACTTTTGCCTTTAGGGCAATGTTCTGACTGATTTTCTCTACTCCAGTGGGCTCTGCAACTCGAGATTCGTGAAGTTCAAAAGTCTAAAATAATTGTTCTAAAGTACTTACCTCGAAATCCTTAGAGATGTAGTACGCATCTACTAAGGAAGCCCAATCGGGAGTTCTCGGGAAGGCGTTGAGCGCGTACCGGATAGAGTCCCGATTCGTTACCTCTTCTCCAAGATTGGTTAGTTGCGTGATCAGTTCTCTGATCCTTGCATGGAGCTGCGCTATCTTCTCGCCTTGGTTCATCCGAAGGTTCGTCAACTGGTTCCGGAGGATGTCGCGCCTCGCTAGCTTCGCTTCGGAGGTACCTTCGTGAAGCTCCAGGAATTTTTCCCAGAGATCTTTCGCGGAGTCGTAGCTTCCGATCCGATTTACCTCCTGAGGCGTCAGAACACTGAGTAGGTGGAACTCAGCCTTTCCGTTGGCGATGAAATTTACTTGCTCCTTTTTTGTCCAGGTATTTTCCTCCTTATCTTTCGGAACTGCATAGCCATATTTCATTATTAAAAGAATGTCAAATTTGGTTTTAGAAAATACCTCTATTTTGCGCTTCCATGTGGCGAAGTCTCCGTCGAACTTCGGGGGATGGATGTTCGCTCCGGCCATTGTCTTGATCGTAGTGCTTCAGTTGGCGGTTAGTCCTTCTGAGGCGATCAGACTCTGATACCAATTGTAGGTGCAGCGGAGGCCGACAAGAGGGGGGTGAATTGCTGTAAACAAAAAAACAAGAGGGGGGTGAATTGCTGTAAACAAAAAATAAAATATACCCTCCTCGTACTTTCAACTCAATTAGTGCAATAGTGATAAAATATTAAAGCAATAAAAACTAAATACAGAAAGACAAAAAAGACCAGGATTTAACCTGGTTACAACCAAGACGGTTGTTAATCCAGGGCGATGAAGAGCTCAGTAGAAAAATTCTCCTTCTCTGAAGGCGGAGAAGCCTTTTACACTTTGGAAGCTTAGAACTATTGCTAGGAATGGCTACACAATGATTGCTTGAGTTGTTGTGGAATTCCTAGCGCCAGGGGCCTTTAAATAGCCTCTGGAAATCTGATCTCGAAGCTCCAAGGTGCCTCCAACGAGGGTCCAAGACGCCTCTAAGCGAGTGATCGGATATAACTCTATCCGAAGGCAAACAGTCGGATTGACTGGGTTGAAGGCACCTTCAACCTGGCTAAAGGCGCCTTCAACCTGGCTGAAGGCGCCTTCAAGCTGGAGGCGCCTTCAACCTGGCTGAAGGCGCCTTCAAGCTGGCAGCTCAGCTTCTTGGCTTCATTTCCAGCTTGCTTTGACTTCTAACGCTCCGATCTTTTGGGTGATTGCGGCCAACCGGAATAGGGCTCACCCGAACCCAATTCCCGGCCTTATCCTCGGCAGCCTTCCGTCCCGGCTTAACGTCCCTCGAATGCCGCGCACGCTCTTCACGCCCACCGGAGTACTCTTCCGCAGCTCTCTCGTCCTTCGGACGCACCGAGCCCGTCGGCTCCCTTCCCGTGCCGTCCTTCTCGCTAGCTGCGTCTTCCGCTCGACTTCTTGTGCTCCTAAGCTCCTGCACACTCAGACACAGGAATCAAACACAAAGCAGGACCTAACCAACTTGGTTGATCACATTAAAACACCACGGGGTCCAACATACAGTTCTGCATGTCATATCTTATAAGCACCTTTTTAATATATGCCTTTTGTGATAGTCCAAGAATGCCTCTTGAACTATTAAGACAACTCTGTTTGCTTAAAACAAAGGATGCTTCACCAAGATAATTCATTTTAAAAATACCAAATAGAAATACTTGATTTCATGTAGCAGACCCTTATTATTGTTTACAAGTAATATATCATCCATGTATAGAATAAGTATAACAAACTTACTCCCACTGAACTTGACATATATGCACTAATTAACAAAGTTTTCTCTAAATCCAAACTAGTTGACCACTTGATCAAATATCTAGTACCATTGACAGGATGCATATTTCAATCCATAAATATACTTCTTTAATCTATATAGCAAGTGTTTTGAGTATGAAGACTCAAAGTTCTCTGGTTGCACTATATATATATATATATTCCTCAATGTTTCAATTAAGGAACACAATCTTTACGTCCATTTGGTATATCTCCAAATCATAATGAGCTACAAGTGTCATGATACCTTAAGGGAATCTTTCATCGATACAGGTGAGAAAGTCTCTTTGTAATCAATGTCTTTCTACTGAATGAATACCTTCATAATAAGACAAACTTTATACTTTATAACATTGCCCGTCTCTTTGTAAGAAAGTCTCTTTGTAATCCTTCTTGGTTTTAAATATCCATTTACAATCAACGGGCTTCATACTTTCAGGCAACTTAACAAGTTCCCAAACATCATTATTTGTAATAGACTTCAACTCTTCTTACATGACGTTAATCCGCTTTTTAGGGTTAGAGCAATGTTTGACCTCTTGGAAAGATGCATAATCACTTTTTAATTATATATCAAAATCAGGCTCTTAAAGATAAACATAATCGCGAGAAGTTATGGTTCTCCATTCCCTTGTAGATCACCTTAATGACACTTATGTTTGAGGTGGTTGAAGTACTTGCTCATCAATAAGAGGTAATACCTCAATTTTAGCGGTAGACTCCTTCAATTATATTGGAGATATCATGGGAATATCTTAGTTCACTACGCTCACTGGATATGCAATATACATAATGTGTGGTATGGTAAACATATCGCTACTGATCACACTAGTAGTGATCAAAGGAGGATCACCAACACTTTGCTTACAAGATATTTTACTGATTTTATCACTCCCACTATCCTCAACAAATTTGACATTTTCTGTTTCTAACAAGGATCTCATAGAGGGATTATAAAATTTATACCCCCTTGATTTCTCTAAGTAACCTACAAAATTATAGCTAATTGTTCTTGAGTCCAATTTTCTTTCATTAAGCTTATAAGGCCTAGTCTCAGCCAGATAACCCAGATGAGTAAATGTCTAATGCTAGGGTTCCTACACGTCCACATCTTGAATTAAGTTTTAGTTACCGCCTTACTATAGGTGCTCTATTAAGTAAATAAACTACAGTTTTGAGTGTTTCACCTCATAAAAATTCAGGTAAATAAGTAAAAACTATCATACTTCTTACCATATCTTTTAGAGTTTGATTGTGTCATTCAGTTACACCATTCTGACTGGGTGTACCAGGCATGATATATTGAGGCACCATCCCACACTTAGTAAGGTAAATCGTAAAAGGTCATGTACGTTGTTCACTTAATTCATCATATCGACTGTAATATTCACTTTTACAGTCAGATCAGACAACTTTAATTTTCTTACCTATTTAAAGTTCAACTTCGATTTTGAAAATCTTGAATTTATCCAAAGATTACAACTTCTTATAAATAAGGTATAGATACCAAAATCTAGAATATTCGTCTATGAAGTTAATAAAATATGTATGTCTATTCCAAATACCTTAGGGAATGATCTTCAAATGCCCATATATATTAACTCTAAAATGTCTCTACAATGGCTAGCCCCCTTATTGCTTTTGTTAGTGGTCTTTCTCTTAACACACTCTATGTAGACATTGAAGTCTAACATGTCAAGGCCAGGAATCAAGAATTCCATATGATATTAACCTTTCTAGGCGTTGTTTGGATATATGTCCTAAATGACTATGCTATAATATGGACCAATTATTATTAGTCAATTTGTGTTTCATACCTATACTATGCATAATTACATTATCAACTGTAGGAGTAAAGGTGTTCAATTTATAAAGCTTATTAACCAAAGAACTATTGTTAATCAAAACTGAATTAAAAAAAAAATACTAAACATTCTATTTTTAAATGAACAAGAATAACCTAATTTGTCCAAATAAGAAATTGAAATTAAGTTTCATCTGAAAGACGGTACAATAAAAGCATTTTCTAAATTCAAATAGACATCAGTTCTTAGATAAAGCCTAAAGATACTAATAGACTCGACTGTAGTCTTCTTTTCATTTCTTGTATAGATATATCTTTCACCGTTAAGCAAAAGTCAGTTTCTAAGATAATTATACATAGTGGTACTTACGTAAGTAGTAGCACCAAAATTTATCCACCAAGTGTCAGTGAGTATAATAGCTAAATTGATTTTTGAACTAATAAAGTTGAGAAGCTTGTCTTTCTTTACACGCCAATTAGTGTACTTGAAGTAGTCTTTTTTCATATGACCTTCATATTGCAAAAAGAAACAAGTAGATTCTTTATTCTACTTTTTGTGCACCTTATGGCTATTGCCTTCAAAATCTGCAGTTTGTTTTTCTTTTTCTTTGTAATTAATCCTCTTTTGCTTCTTGCTTGCACTTTGAGAACCAACACTACAAGAAAAACCTTCATAGACATCGGTTTTCCACCGCTGTCTATTACAAAATCGACCGATGTCAAAGGTCTGCCATTTTAGACATCGGGCTATAATCGGTGTAGTATCACTTACCGACACCGGTTTTCGAATCGGTTATGAGTCGGTTGTTAGGATCGATGATCGCGGCTAGAGAGGGGGTGTGTGAATAGCCGACCCCAAATCGTTCGTTTCTTTCTACAAATTAGGTTAGCGCAGCGGAAATAATATAATAGAAACGAGAACGAGAAGATCAAACCTTAGACGCAGCGATGTAACGAGGTTCGGAGATGAAACTCCTACTCCTCGGCGTGTCCGTAAGGTGGACGAAGCTTATCAATCCGTCGGTGGATGAGACCCCGGAGAACCGGCTAATAAATACTCCTTGTGGGTGGAGAAACCTCGCCACAATAACTTGCAACAACAAGATAGAAATACAGCAAGAAATACAAACAATATGAATGTAAAACACCTTGCTTGCCTTCGACTGGTTTCCGTTGATGAAGCAGCAACTTCACGGAAGAACAGCAGCAACTGACCAGTCGGGGAAGCTCACACGAAGCTTCACGAAGCAGAGAGCTCAGCAAAGCTCAAGCACAGCAAGGAGCAGGGGCAAGAAGGAAGAAGGTTGTCTGTAGAGGCCCTCGATCTCGTTTATATGGCCTCTGATATCCTGAGTCAACCTGCGAACCTGCAAGCAAAAAGGCCAGAACACAGAAGCCCGAAATAGCCTAGCCGTTTGTTAGAGTGTATACTAAAAGCCTAGCTTTTGGTATAAATATTTATCTAGAAATAAGAATCACATTGGTCAAATGTCTACATTTATGATAAATGTAGTTGTTCAATTAATTTATATTGTAGTTAACATGGTGTGTGGTGTCACACACAGAAGATCATGTTATCAGTACCTTATAAATTATAAACAGTAGTTCACGACCATAATGGAAAGAAACAAACCATTGGAAGGTCGTAGTGTAATTAGGTATTAGTTTATCTTAACTATATAATTACACTAGTACACTTAGAGTGTATTGAGTAGGACCATTAGAGGTCGTTTCTTTTATACTGACTTTATAAAGAAACAAAGACCTCAGTTATTTTGGAAGTGTGTGCTCTTAATCCTAATATAATAACAAGCACATATATTTGATATTTATTTCTTTAATTTATCAATGGGTGAGATTTAGTTCGATGAATCAATAAGCCCGATAAGTTGGGAAATGATATCACTTATAGTGTGTTGTTGATTATAGAAGGAAACTGTGTCCTAGTGATCTAGGTTGAGAATGTCTCCAAGAGGAGCTCATAAGGATTGTCATGTTAAACCCTGCAGGTGGACTTAGTCCGACATGACGATGAAGTTGAGTGGTACTACTCTTGGAGCTAGATATTAATTAAGTGAGTTGTCAGTAACTTACTTAATTAGTGGACATTTGTTATCTTAAACACGGGAGACTAACACACTCATAATAAGAAGGAGCCCAAAATGTAATTTGGGATTGGTGCGTAGTTCAATAATAGTTCTCTAGTGGAATGAATTATTATTGATAAATTAAGTTGTGTGTTCGGAGCGAACACTTTTATCGGGAGACCAAAACCAATTCCTTCTCTCGGTCCCTATCGTAGCCTCTAGTATATAGAGATTTATACCCACCGATACCCACCTTCTTACCCATTCAATGGGGGCCAAGCTAGCTTGGAACCCAAGCTAGCCGACCAAGACCAAGTGGATGAGATAAGGTGGTTCGCCAAAGCTTGGGTCCCAAGCTTAGGTGGCCGCCACTAGAATATTAAAAGGATTTTATTAAAATTATTTCTTATGTGGATATCATGTTTTTAAAGAGAGTTAAAAATTAAAAATTTCCTTTATAACTTTCTACAAAAGATTAAGAGAAGAGATTAATCTTTCCTTATTTGTAGTTTAAAAGGATGGTTTTAATTTTGGTAAAACTTTCTTATTTGTAAATCATCTACATGATTAAAGAGAATTTAAAATTTGAAATCTTTCCTTATTTGTTGATTAAAGGAGGATTTTAAATTTTAAGAAAACTTTCCTTTTAAACATGTTCATGATTTAAAAGAGAGTTTAAAAATTAAATATTCTCTTTTATAAGTTTCTACAAAAGATTAAGAAAAGATTTGATATCTTTCCTTATTTGTAGATTGAAAGAGATTTTAATTTTTAGAGATAACTTTCTTTTTATCCACATGTTTAAAAGAAAGATTTTAATTTATTAAATTTCCTTTTTATAAACCAATCATGAAGGGATAAAATTATTGGAGAAATTTTATAAATTTCTGGAAACAAATTAGGAAGTTTTAATTATTGTTTAATTAAAACTCTCCTTGATTTGAGGAAATAAGTGGCCGGCCATGTTTTAGTGAGAAGAAAAATTATTTTAATTAAAATAAATTTTTCCTTTTCATGGCAAAAGAATTAAGGAAGTTTTTATTAAAATTTCCTTATTTGCCAAGACCAAGGATTATAAAAGAGGAGGTAGAGGAGCCTTCATGGGTGAACAACCTCTATTATTTTCTCCCTCTTTTCTTCCTTGGTGTGGCCGGCCTCCTTCCTCTTCTCTCCATCTTGTGGCCGGACCTCTCTTCCTCCTTGAAGATCAAGTGGTGGCCGGATTTTAGCTTGGAGAAGAAGGAGAGAAAGCTTACATCCCTTGGAGCTTGATTGATGGAAAAAGATCTTCATCTCTTGGAAGCATAGTGCTTGGCCGAAACTTGAAGAAAGGAGAAGAAGGTGCTTTGGTGGTTTCTCATCTCGGAAGATCGTTGCCCACACAACGTCCGAGGTTAGAAGAGGAATACGATAGAAGATCAAGAGGTTTTTCTACAAGGTATAACTAGTAATTTTTCTTTCCGCATCATACTAGTTATTTATGGAAATAATACCAAATACAAGAGGCTTACGATTCTAGTATTTCGAATATGTTTTTCGAAGTTGTGTTCTTTTATTTTTCTTTTCCTTGTGATTTGATTGTTCTTTTTGGTTGACCTAAAGTTATTTTAGGAAATTAAATATTAGCTTTCCATAAAAGGTTTTGTCTAGTCGGTGGTGGTTGTTCCCATATCCAAGAAGGTCATGTGCCTCGCCACGTCAGTACTGAGAACCAATTATGGAAATTAATATTTAATGGAATTAATAACTTAGGTGATTTGGATTAAACGTGTTAAGTTTCGCAGGAGATCCAAGTCTAAACCTTAAAGAACAAATAGATTAAGTTTTGGATCAAACGTGTTAAGTTCCGCAGGCGATCCAAAATTTAATTTAAAAGAACACATGGTAGCTAGAAAAAGGTTCAGACCTTTGTACAAAATTTTTGTACAGTGGAACCTCTAGGTTTTCCGAGTAGCAACCAACAATTGTATCGAGCTAGGGTTTTGCCTCTGTATTTGGTATTAGGTTAATTATACATGTCATACATAATTTAGGTGTTAATAGTAGGATGTGCTAACTTTGGATGCAGGATCCAACTATTATGGCTTTTAATTATTATATGTGTGATTGGACCCTTAGACATGTCAAGGGCATTTATATGTGTGTGCATGATTGTATTAAAATACAGCAGGAGTTGTATTTAGATTTATTAGGATTTTATTTTTGATCTAGATACATGTACATTCTTTTTATGGAATATAGGATCAAAATGTAAATTCTATTTATGTCGGATCGAATCTTGCAAAGCGTGGAACCTTCTAAGGACCAGAGGCGCAATGAACTAGGAGCAAGATGGATGCGATAGCTAGACCCGGTGGTGGTGGCCAAATGGCAGCAGCTTGGGATGACAACACACTGAGGATAACTAGAGATAAAAGCCATAATAGTTGAAAATTAGATTTTCTATTTATTGCTTTTATATTGTGTGTGCATGTTAGTTTCCAAGTTTAGTAGGCTAGCATAGTTAAAATTCCTCATTTATAAATAACTATGGGAGAGGGATTTTAAGTAAATCCCATGGTCTCCATTATCGGTTTGTAAGTGATGCAAACAAGCTTGTGCGTTGGCTCGAGTGCCTTCCTCCATAACGGATGAGCTTGTTTGCAGATCACTAGAATCAGACTTCCATTTTGGATGACTATAGGAAGTTAATTAAGAGCGTGTGATCTTCCCAACCAAGGGGCATAATCTTATTAATGGACTTAGTGTCAAGTAATGGTATACACTTAGACACATCTAATAGTATCCTCCCCATCAGAGTCACTGCTATTATTTGTGTGACCAAATGAGACCAACTATTAATTTGTCATAAAACTAGGTTGACAAGATAATAAAATTAAAGGGTTAAAACCCCTCTTACAAATGATTGATTTTGTATACGTCCACACTAACGTGGCATACAAAAATTAACGGTGTTTGAGATAATTTTATTTGTCATAAAGTTACGTTGACAAGATAGTTAATGGGTAAAACCCTCCTCTTACAAATGTTGATTTTGTATACGTCCACACTAACGTGGCATGCAAAATTCACAGTGTTTTGAGGTGTTGGTAAATTTAAATAGTATTGTTAGAGGAATCAATATTATTTTAAATTTAGAGTCTTGACCAAAT
The DNA here is from genome assembly GCF_018446385.1 of Zingiber officinale. Classification (NCBI taxonomy): domain Eukaryota; kingdom Viridiplantae; phylum Streptophyta; class Magnoliopsida; order Zingiberales; family Zingiberaceae; genus Zingiber; species Zingiber officinale. The sequence continues at coordinate 304,230 of NW_024589974.1, read as the reverse complement.
ATTTGATTAAAGATAGACCAACTATTAATTTTATTCGTCATAAAGTAAGGATGACGAGATAATAAAATTAAATGATAAAATTTCCTCTTTGAATTTGTATACGTCCACACTAACGTGGCATACAAAATTCATGGGGATTTTTAAGGAGTTGGTCTTAATCAAATATTTTTGTGATTCTTAGGAAGATGGTCAATCCCTAGCTGATATACTTTAGGATAGACTTAGTGGTCCCAATTATAATTGATTGGAAATAGAATTTGGACATTAAGGTAGACTGTCCTCTTAGAACTAAGAACAATATAGGTGTATTTTATTCATTAGTTAATACATGTTTAGTGGAGTTATCTGTTAGGACCAAAAGTAGCTAGAGGGGGGGTGAATAGCTCGTCGCGTTCGCTCGGTGCTTGGCGTTGCTCAGCATTGCTTGGCGTTGATTGTTTCTTCAAGAATATGCAGCGGAAAATACAGAAACAAATACACTCACGCTAACACTAGGATTTTACTTGGTATCCACCTCCAAAGGAGGTGACTAATCCAAGGATCCACACCACGCACGCACCCTCCACTATGAAACACTCCTTTTCGGTAACTACCGAGGGCGGAGAAGCCCTACAAGACTCTCGGTACAAGGAGAAGGAAAGGGAAACAAAATACAAGCACAAAGCTTACAATGAATGCAGAAAACCCTAACCCTAGCTTCTTCTTCTGCTTGATCCGCCTCTTGACTCGGAGAGCTTCCAAGAACCTTCAAGAACCGCGATCACGAGCTTTGAGAGGCCGGAGGAGCCGCGAAGATCCGAGATGAAACCTGAAGAGATACCGCAGCCCATCACATGCCCGCAGCCTATAAACGACGCCAACGGTCGGATCCCGATCGATTCGAATATTCCCAATCGATCGGAGGCTTGATCGATCCACGGATCGATCCGAGTGCCTGCGGGAAAGCGCTCGGATCGATCCACGGATCGATCCAGCCGCTTATCGCGCGACAACCGCCCCAATCGATCCATCGATCGATTGACCTCGATCGATCCACGGATCGATCCGAGGCTCTGCTCACCAGACATCTCGATCGATCCACCGATCGATCCGCACTAGATCGATCCAGACTTGATTTTTATCCAAAACCAAGTCCCAAACCTCCCAAACCAACATCCGGTCAACCTTGACTGTTGGTATGTCATGCCTAGCATCTAGTCACCCTTGACCTGCTAGGACTCCCTTACCAAGTGTCCGGTCAATCCCTTTGACCCACTTGGACTTTTCTCTGTGCCAAGTATCCGGTCAATCCCTTTGACCTACTTGGACTTTTCTTTCATGCCAAGTATCCAGTCAATCCTTTGACCTACTTGGACTTCCCAACACCAGATGTCCAATCATCCTTGATCCATCTGGATTTTCCCTTGCCTGGCTTCACTCACCAGGACTTTCACCTAGCTTCACTCACTAGGGTTTTCCATCTGCCTAGCTTCACTCACTAGGACTTTCACCTGGCTTCACTCACCAGGATTTCCATCTGCCTAGCTTCACTCACTAGGACTTCCTTCTGCCTGGCTTCACTCACCAGGATTTTCCATCTGCCTAGCTTCACTCACTAGGACTTCCTTCTGCCTGGCTTCACTCACCAGGACTTTTCTTCTGCCTGGCTTCACTTACCAGGACTTTCCTTCTGCCTGGCTTCACTCACCAGGACTTTCATACTGCCTAGCTTCACTCACTAGGTCTTTCATTTTGCCTAACATCCCAGTTAGGACTTCCCAGTCAAGTATCCGGTCAACCTTGACCTACTTGACTCTTCTTCAATCAATATCTTATTGTCAAACATCTAAACCCAAACCAAGACTCAGCTTGGTTACCCAGGTCAACCTTGACCTTAGGGATATTGCACCAACATTATCTACCGGTACCTGGTGTGTAGATACGGGAGCCACTGATCATGTCTGCAATTCATTGCAGGGTTCCAGGAAACCCGACAACTAAATGAAAGGTAAATCACCGTCCACATGGGCACTACTGTAAAAGTGGTAGCTATTGCAGTGGGAGATATTTATCCTTTGATAAGAATAAAATATGGATTTTAAGTAATTGTCTTTACGTACCAAGTTTAGAAAGAACCTGATTTCAGTTTCTAAACTATTATAGATATTGTGTATATTTTGATAACAAAGTTGTTATCAAGAAAAATAGGGAAGTTATTTATTCTGGTATGATGGTTGACAATTTATAATCCAATAACTCCCACGATGCAACAAATGGAAATTAGTAACACATCTTCTAATTTTAAGAGAAAACAACCTTCAGAAATGAACCAATTATATCTTTGGCATCTAAAAGCTAGGTTATACTTGAGTAGGATTCATTGGTAACTAATGAACTTTTGGGTTCATTGGTAGTGAAAATATTTCCAACCTGCGAGTCTTACTTGGAAGGAAAATAACCAAGAAGCTTTTAAGTCCAAGGGGTATGGAGTCAAAGATATGTTGAAATCGGTTCATTCTGATTTGTGTGATCCTATGACTATCCAGACTGATCAACATAACCATATCCATAAATACAAAATGGGTACTGTAAAAGCGATGGTCACATACCAAAATCTAGAGTACACAGGTCAGATAGAATATCAAAACATATGTCCTGAACATAACAAGTATGGTATATCCTGATCAGCATAGAAAAAAAATCCATATATATATAATATGGGTACCACAGTATCAATAGGTCAAATCCACAGATCTAGGGCATACAGGTCCTCTATGGTATAGCAATCTAGATCCTAAACATGTCTCCTTCCATAACATATGTACCAACAATATGCACATATCAAGAATCAAGGTCTAGGTACACGAATCATATATGATATACAAATAGAGGTACACAAGCCAGTCATGGCATAAAACCTAAGTATCAGATAATCTCGATACACATGACTGAAACCAAAAGTCCAGAACTTAGTCCTAACCTCAGTAAAACATGGTATGTCACTTATTCTAGAAACTAAGATACTCATGGTAATACAGTACTCATGGCAATAAATCACATGATATAAGCACGGATACGTCATAGACGATAAACCTAACATGCTATGGATATCAAACAGTGACATACCAAAGACAAACATGTTCATTGCTTGTAGTTATAAAATACTATGCATATCCAAAGACAATATCATAAAAGATAAGTCAAGAGGTACCCGCCTTCATACGCAGGTCGTATCAACCGTCCTCAACAAGTCCAAGAGATCGCATCCAACTCAAATCCTACAAATACAGGGTATTCAACAAAACTAAGGATCTATGATCAACATATCAACTATTAATCCCTCTAATCTGATCCAACCCTTTCCTTCACATCAATTTAATCCAAGAACACATAAACTAATGATTCACTTATCCAATCAAATTCACTACCATCAACTACTAAGCATCATGAATCAACCTCAAAACTTACCCGAATTCAAGTGGTTTGCTGATAGCTCACCATCAAAGGATGACTCAAGATCGGAAGGTTGGCCGAAGCCAAGGATCGTCCACGAAGAGCATAGCTAGAGCTGTAATGGCTAATAACACCTACAAAGATTCCAAAACAAGTCACTCTTTGAAATCCCTATTCCACATCAATTGACATCAAAACTGAATACCAACAATAACCTGTTCTCACCTCCTCTTCTTCTTCAACAGCTAGGAAGCCATGGATCGGCAGAGTCAACAACAAGCTGCCAACACAATGGTAGCCGGAACCAACCGAATACCCTTGCTCAGTCGACGATCCACTGGAGTAAAGGTAAGCCGGCGCTAGGGCACTCCTCATAGGGTAACCAGTGACAGTGCTAGGGCATGAAGATCGACCGTGATGATCGTCTCTGGCAGCACAGGGGGAAAGGAGAGTGTCGGCGGTAATGTTGCTCGGCTGAGGCACGGGATACTAGCCGGAGACCGGTGCTCGGGAGAGGAAGAGAAGGAGGGTTCGGCCGGCGGTGGCTCTCACGCGGAATGAAGAAAAGAAATGGAGAAGGAACCGTTGCGTGAGAGGAGAAGAAGACAGCGCTAGGGCAGAGAAGCGGCTCGGCCGGCGGTGGCTCTAGGGCACACGGAAGGAGTGGCCGGAGAGGGCAGCGGCAGTGGCGTCGTCGGCGTCGGCAGAGGAGAGGGTGGCAGTGGGTTTGCGGCGCCGGTTGGGCGACGGCAGCACCGTAGGGCATAGATCAGTGAGGAAAAAGGGGCGCGGGTTTGG